>NW_024382281.1:0-82906 GCF_016835505.1 Polypterus senegalus
CATGTTGTCAGTTCGGCCCTCCGGTTGTAATATGACCAAGCTGTGCGCTGAGCTTACTCTTAAGGATGCAACGTACAGTTGGCCATGTGAACAGTAATCTTGTCTCAAATCTCACAGCTTGGATTGCTGCTGTCATAATCGGTTTGAGTTTCATGGTTTGTTTCAATTACGACAGTATTTGCAGGATTTGTTGTGTTGAAGTGACATTTGGCATCTGTCAAGCGTTGTAAGCACACAACCAGTTTCATCGATAAAATCACATCCAGCTTTTGAGAGTTTAAACATTCAGAAACATCAAAGTGTCCACTACTGAAATCGTCACCTGTGAATCCAAGATGTTTAAGAGGCATTGGCGGTTGTCGAAAGGTGTAAAATATTTGGCCATTTCGGTTCACTTGAAAGCAACAACCGAACAATTCAGTGGCAGCCATCAACTCACATGCAGAACCATAGGTGAAGGGCTTAAGCATTTCACTCTTCTAGTGCTCCTGTGTAGTATAATTATCTCCTGTACCGTCATCAATCCACACCTTGAACCTGTCCCAGTCAAGACACAATGTTCCTCTGGATATCAAGAGTGAGCCTGATATGGCCGTGCAATATGATCATCTCGATAGACATGGTAATGGGGGTTGGAATGATAAAGGAAATGGGTACCTGAGCAATGTAAAGTAAGTGTAAAATACCTACACAATAACTATAATTGTAATAAACAAACAATAAAACAGCAGAGAAGCCGTGGATTAAACAAAAAGGCTGTAGTTATCAGTAGGGAGACGTGAATCCGTGGCAAAGCAAGGAAGGGAATGAAGAGACTGGAGCGACGGACGGTCTTATATAGGCAGGCAGACAACAATGTGGGAGGCGTTGGGATGGGGACCAAATGCGCCTCCCACGGCGACGAGCTGCAGGCTATGGGCGTATATATGCGTAAGTAGGATTTAGTTAGCGTTGGGAACCCGTGTACCAAATTTCTTGAAGATGGGCCCATAAGTAACAAAGACTGTTGAAAAGTTCAATATGGTGGCCGACAGTGGCATCATACCACCGAAATAAGTACGTACATTGGTTTCGGTTAGCTCAGGGAAGCCGCCTACCAAATTTCGAGAACATGGGGCCATAAATAAGAAAGTTCAACATGGCGGAAGTTGTTGACCGTTATGACCATTACGCGTAGAAGTTTGAAATGAAACCTGCTTAACTTTTGTAAGTAAGCTGTAAGGAATGAGCCTGCCAAATTTCAGCCTTCTACCTACATGGGAAGTTGGAGAATTAGTGATGTTGGAAAGTTCAATATGGCGGCTGATAGTGGCGTCATACCAACGAAATAAGTACGTACATTGGTTTCGGTTAGCTCAGGGAAGCCACCTACCAAAGGCAAACTGGTCCTAGGTGAGGGATGAGACAAGAGCGGTTCAATAAACCTCCAATGAAGAATAAAAACTGTGCCCGGACGCGGGTCACGGGCCCCCTCTGGAGCCAGGCCTGGAGGTGGGGCTCGATGGCGGCGCCTGGTGGCGGGCCTGCACCCATGGGGCTCGGCCGGGCACAGCCCGAAGAGGTAACGTGGGTCCTCCTCCCCATGGGCTCACCACTTATGGGAGGGGCCAAGGAGGTTGGGTGCAGTGTGAGTTGGGTGGTGGCCGAAGGCGGGGACCTTGGCGGTCTGATCCTCGGCTACAGAAACTGGCTCTTGGGACGTGGAATGTCACCTCTCTGAAGGGACAGGAGCCTGAACTAGTTCGCGAGGTCGCGAGGTTCCGGCTAGATATAGTCGGACTCACCTCGGCGCACAGCTTGGACTCTGGAACCAATCTCCTTGAGAGGGGCTGGACTCTCTACCACTCTGGAGTTGCCCCGGTGAGGCGCCGAGCAGGTGTGGGCATACTTATTGCCCCCGACTCGGAGCCTGTGCATTGGGGTTTACCCCGGTGGACGAGAGGGTGGCCTCCCTCCGCCTTCGGGTGGGGAAGGGTCCTGACTGTTGTTTGTGCGTATGCGCCGAACAGCAGTTTGGAGTATCCACCCTTTTTGGAGTCTCTGGAGGGGTTGCTAGAGGGCATACCTTCTGGGGATTCCCTCGTTTTACTGGGAGACTTCAATGCTCACGTGGGCAATGACAGTGAGACCTGGAAGGGCGTGATTGGGAGGAATGGCCCCCCCGATCTGAACCCGGCGGTGTTTTGTTATTGGACTTCTGTGCTCGTCACGGATTGTCCATAACGAACACCATGTTCAAGCATAAGGGTGTTCATATGTGAACTTGGCACCAGGACACCCTAGGCCTCAGGTCGATGATTGACTTTGTGGTCGTGTTGTCGGACTTGCGGCCATATGTCTTGGACACTCGGGTGAAGAGAGGCGGAGCTGTCAACTGATCACCACCTGGTGGTGAGTTGGCTTCGATGGTGGGGAGGATGCCAGTCTGACCTGGTAGGCAAACGTGTTGTGAGGGTCTGCTGGGAACGGCTGGCAGAGTCCCCTGTCAGAAGTAGCTTCAACTCCCACCTCCGGCTGAACTTCAACCACGTCCCGAGGGACTATGTCTCCCGGCTGGCCTTGGGAACGCCTTGGGATTCTACCAGAAGAGCTGGAAGAAGTGGCGGGGAGAGGAAGTCTGGGCCTCTCTGCTTAACCTGCTGCTCCCGCGACCCGACCTCGGATAAGCGGAAGAGGATGGATGGATGGATGGATGGATGGTTGATTAAAAGATAATGTTTAAAAAAATTTACATTGTAAAACAGATAGCGAAACACTTACGGAAAGGAAGTCTAAGAAAGCGAGAGACTTCAAATGATCGACATGGAAATGCTGCGTCTGTCTTTGAAAATTGATCCTCGCATCAATCTCATATGTGCTGAAAAACAATCTCAACGTTCACATTAATTAAATTTAAGATTTATCCTTTGATTCCTTTATTAATAGAATGTCTTTCAAACGTGTAAAATTAACTGTTTTATTGGCGATTGTCCATAGATAGTGTCGTCACGACTTTATTTATGGGCAGTCCCTCAGGTGCACCACAACTCGAAAAGGTTGCCTTTCACTTCTCTAAACTATAATATGGGAGTGCCTGCAGGCGAGCTGGCGCTCTAAAACATTATAAGCGAGTGCATGCTATTTAGCACCCAATGGCGTGTTCGGCCAGCCAATCACTGTAATGCCAGCACCTGACATGGCTACTGGCATTACAGTGAGGGCAGTACTTACCTGCCCTTGACTGGCTGTCTCCAACCCGTGAAACGTGCGGGCGGAGACTTCGAGCATGGCAGCGAGCACATGTGGTGCTCTTTCAAGTAGTGCCATGCTCCGAGCATAGTGATGCTCGAGCGAACACATGTTCAGCCGAGCATGCTCGCTTATTACTAATCTTTGGGACTTGAAATTTAAGACTTGACTCAAAACCTGCCTGACTTGACTGGGACTTGGGAGTGAAGAGAAGGAGAAAAAGGAGAAGAAGTGAGAGCTGGAAATAAATAGAAGGAGAGCAGTGACTGGGCGTCACCACCAGAGGGCTGAGGACTTGGGGACCTGCAGGTTTGATGATGTCTGTGTGACTGATGGCCTTTGCTGTACTCTCGTAATTTTAACCCAAGTCCATTGCTTTTACTGTTTTTAACATTTTGTCTGAATATTTCTTGTATTATTTATAAAAGATTGTAAAGACCCCACCATCTTTAGTCCACCCCCTTACTGTCCAGTGGCCTGTCCTGACTTTTATAAAACAGACGTCATTGAAAAGGCAGGACATAAAGAAATGAGCTGCTGTTGTGACAAATTCAAACTGTGATGACACAAACATGTCACTCCTGTGACCCCACACATTCTGTGACGTCAGCTGATGAAGTGCTGCAGATTTCCTTTCCTTTTGATCAAATCACTTATGGACAGAGCTGGGAATGGACAGCAGTAGTTAGCAGTCATAGGGGTCTCTTCACAGTCCATTCAGGCCACCTCTGTTCCCATTGGACTGGACTTTGTGACGCTGACAGTCCATTTGAAGCTCGTCCTCCTGCTTTATTACAAATTAGTAGAAGGAATAAGAAAACTGAGCTCAGCACCACTGAGGTGTTTAGTGGACAAAGGTCAGCTGGTCAATGTCACCGGTCAGTATGTGAGGTCTGAGTGGCCGAGGACAAAAGTGTCTCATGTCAGTCTTGTCCTCCATGTCCATTATGTCATCATTCAGTATTTGTCCTTTTAAACCAACAGAGTGTCATCATCATTATCTAATTACTGTGACATGAGGAGAGTCCATCAGGACAAACAGCTGAGTGTTAAGCTCTGCAGTGACCAGAATGTCTAACAGTTGTCTTTACATGATGTCCTACAAATCAGACAAAATGTCTACACATCCTGAGTCCTGAATGACACAAAGAAATCCCACTTTTCACCCCTCCCATTTTCACCTTCTACAAGTCCATGAGGCCTCTCAAGTGCAGGATGCTGTCAGTCTCATTTCTTTGAGGTTCATCTCCAATATTAATGTCCATGTGTCCGTTTCAATGACTTCTCACCTGTCAGTACAGCATGAAGGCAGGAGACCCTCTCAGGTGTTTGGTGCCTTACTTATAAGAACAGCGGTGGTCTCGGGTTCAAACAGGCTCAGTAAAAAGTAAAAATGCCAGCAGTCATTGAGCCTTTGAGCTCTGAGCCTTTGAGCCTTTGAGGACTCCTCATGTCCTCACTTCTCTTTCTTTATCTCCACAGCCTGGATTATGTGGTCTCACCTCCAGATGTTCCTCATCTCTCTCCTCAGTCCTCTCTTCTCCACATTCACGGCTGACTAGACTGGACCTAAGCGGAAACAAACTGGGAGACTCAGGAGCTTGTCAGCTGTGTGAGGGTCTGCGGACCTCAAACTGTAAATTAAAGACACTGAGGTGAGTAAACAGGGTGAGGTGTGTGGGGTTATGAAGTCACAGCTGACGGCCTGATGGACGGACTGATCACAGGACACCACATGGACTGACTGAAGGAAGGAGAAGGACAGGCAGTGGGACGAGAAAGACAAAAAGCAGTGGACAAGTGGAGCTGGATGGAGGTGACAGACAGGGAGGACAACAAAGATAATCAAAGACGACAAAAGGAGAACAACAAAGAGGAGGAGTGTGAGATGAAATGAGAAAAGGAAGAGCAGAAAAGGTGGACAGAAAGAGGGACAAGGACACAGGGAGGAGGTGACAGGATCAGGACAGGAGGAGAGGGTGGACAGGAGGAGAGGATGGACAGGGTTATGGGGGTCACTTGGAAATAACAAGACAGGACAGGGTGGACAGGGTGGTGAGGGGACTACAAGAAGAATCAAGAGGACAGAAAATGAGAGAAGACAGGAGAGTGAGGAGGAGTGGGAAAGAAAATAATAGAAAGAGAGACTGAACAATAATTAAAAGAGCAGGACACAGGAAGTGACCACAGAGGGGTCAACACCATGTCACCTGGACAGACCACCTTCTGTTGTGATTGCTCTAACAGCACAATATAACAAAGGGGTGAGGCCTCTAGGATAGCCCACCAAACAAATGTCACCCACAGGCAGGGACACCCCAGGCAAACAGGAGGCTTCATTCCTGACTAGGCCTCAGAAAGGAGCTCAGGCTTATAAATTCAAAATAAAATCAAAAAGATTTTCAGAGGCGTGAAGTGAGTCTGACCAGAGGGAGAACCGTGAAAACTCCAGCAGGAGCAGAGACAAGTCCACAAGTGGTCTTCATAAAAGACGAGGTTTATTAACAAAAGAGCCAAAGGGGCTGCCAAAGGCAATCCAAAGCTAACAACATTCAAAAAGCACAAACTGTAAGAGAATCTGAACTCAAGAGCCAAAGGTTCAAAGACAATAATCAGAATAAAACAAAAGAGCAAAATACTCACAAAGACCACCAATCACCAGAGTGCAGTCAAATGAGCCACAGCCTTTAGAGAGTTGGGGGGCAGGTGGTCCTGCATCTTGGGATCAAACCACAGAATACAAGGAATGTGAGAGAACTGCGAGACACACACAGAGATACTGAATAATAACTGAATAGAATAAAAATAACAGATAATACAGAATTAAACAAATAATAAAGGAACAAAACAATGTAATAAAAACAGTGGGAAATAATGAAGGAGAATAAAAATAAAACTGTCAGCAGGCGCCACAGAGGACCCCTGGCCTGACTAGAACACCTTCACTGAGGAGGGTGACCTGACTGGACAGTGAACTGAGTGACCGGCAGGGTGACAGACATGTCATGTGACTTAGTGACACTGAAGAAAATTCTGGGAAGTTGACCTGAGTGGGCGTGTCACTGTGATAGTCAGTGTGTGAGGTGGGGTCCTCTTATGTTTGTAACTCACACTTGTGTCCTTCACAGGCTGTCTGGTAATGAGATCAGTGAGAGTGAAATAAAGAACCTGAGGTCACTACAGGAGGAGCTGAACAGGACTGGACGGCAGGTGGATATCAGCATATGGTGAAGACTGAACATGCTGATCAACTGACCCCAGTGACGGCTCCCCTTTCCACTCTCTCTGAATTCTTCTCTTTATTCTTTAATCTCCTCCGCTCTCCTCCATATATAATAAACTCTCCATTTCTTCTTCTCAGCCTGTGTGCTTCTTCTTTAAACTCACTTGTGTTTCAGCCCAGAGACACCTGAGTTTCACCAGCCTGAGGACCACAGTGAGAATTGTCCTCTAAAACCAGCTGAGGTCACAAAGCCCACCGAGGGGAGCAGCAGGAGCAAACACGGGTGGACAGTCCAGTTGTAGGGTGATGGAGAGTGAGGCAAGTCCTGGCATTGCTGACAAATTCTGGACAGGCACCAGGCCATCACAGATCAAGCTGATAACCATCTGAGCAAAAACCTCATAAACCTACTGTTCAACATCATGTGGTGTTGTTTGAACCCATGTCTGCTCCACACCTTGTTCACTGCCTCATTTGCACACAATTCATGTCATCTGTCTGTTGACTTAGCAGACTCTGCCATGTGCTGGTTTGGACGTCTGTGACACTTTAACACACACAAGGCTCAGAGCTATTTATCTTCTTTGTAATTCCCTAATTGTCACCTCCACTTGTGTCCTCTTTAGAGAGCAGTGGCCTGAACAGAGTGAGCCATTTAAAAAGAAATGAGAGCAAAGGTACAAGATGTGGAGAACTCAGGCCTGCTGGTGTAGAAAGTGTGAGGGACTGTTGGCCCATCCTGGGTTGGATCTCATGCATTGAACCCAATCTCAACCTTGAACTGGACTGAGTGAGTTCAGAAAATGGAGGGATGGAGGACACCAAACACATAATAAGAAATGAGTGGAACTGGGATGAGAGTCCAATTACTGAGGGCCTTGGATGATGGAGTATGAGACCTCAGCTTGAAGGTGGGAATCTCCTGGACAGCTGGACAAGGAGCAGAGTTTGGACAGATAGACTTCCAGTGTGACAGAGGAGAAGAGGCAGAGAGACAAACAATGGTGCATGAGAAGAACTGCAAAGAGAAAGATGGTTAGAGAGACAGGAGAGATAGGGGACAGATGGGGACAGAAGGAGACAGTCAAATAGGACAGATTGGGGACAATAAATGAAGGAGAGAAAGAAGAGGCCATTTTAAAGTAAAACAGAGGAAAAGCTGAGTCACATCAGAATATAGCAAACAGTTTGATTTCCAAGGTCAGCAGCCTTGTAAGAGACATGATGGCCATCTGCACCCTCTTCTGTGCTGAGAAGGCTGAAGATCTTTGTGAACAAGAAGACTCTGCTCTGCCTCAAGAAACACAAGGTTTGTGTGGTATACGATTGTGCAGCTTCTTTTCAAAGGACCACACTAAATGAGCAGCTTCTTCAGAGGTCAGACCTTACTAGCACACTGATTGGTGTCATTATGAGGGTCTGCCAAGAATCTATGGTATTAATGGCTGATGTGATAGCCATGTTCCTCTAGGCTAGTGTTCCTTCAGAGAATGCTGATTTACTCCAATTCTTATGGTGGCCAGATAGTTACATTAAAGGAATGCAAGTGCCATTGTTTGGTGTCACCTCATCACCAAGCTGTGTTAGTTATTCAATCAGACAATGTGCCGAGGACAGCAGGCATTTATTTGATGCTCCATTAGTAGACACAGTTTTGAACAATTTTTTGTTGATGTCTGTCTAAAGTGTTGAAGCAGAACAGGCAGCTCAGGCACCCTCAGCTCAAAAGAAGACACTCGGAGTCTCGGGACAGGCAGCAGAATCAGACTTTATTGTGCGCACATACAAACTCAGCTCAGATGACTTGAGACCCGAGCATTCTGTGAGCTTCAGATTTATTACAATTCTCATCACAAAATATCCCCCTTCACACAGATTCCCATCATCTGCTTTCCAGGGTTTCTCATGATGATGACCTCGCTCAGCACCTTTTCTCATAACAATCACCAGATGTTGCTGACTTTCTCATAACAATATCCTGCCATCATAAACTTTCTCATAACAATTTACCCTTCACTGTCTGTTTCTTTATTAAAATCCCTTTGGCTCAAAAGACATATTTGCCTCTTTGAGGTGAGCGTCACCTAATCACTCCTCCCTAATCCTGAGCTGTTAAAGATTGACGGCTTTTAGTTAATTAGTTCTCACCACTACTTTGGACTCCGTAGAACCCACCTGTGAAAACTGGACTGCTTAATTAATAATTCAGTTAATGTTTACTAATTGCACTGGCATCTCTTATGGCTGACATAATGGATAGCCATGCCAGTTAGGTGGCAGTGTGCAGCTTCACTGATAAGGACTAAGCTGTGGACAGCCTTGGCGTGGTGCCTCTTGACTACTTGAAATAAAAGCACAGGCCCATAACAATTAATACTTACATAGTTTAAAACTGGTTTAGTATACACTTCTGTAACTTTATTATTATTCATAAAGAGGCACAAACATATAAACTTAAATACTTCTTTAACCTACATATATATATGAGCGTTGTAGTGAAACAGGACAAACTTTAAAAATCAAACAGGTATCGCTAGCTAAGCGAAGGTAAGGTGCGCTCCAAAATGTGACCAGAGGAAGAGAGATTCAAAACGGAGGATGGCATATGAGTGAGGAGGGCAACGCCTGGCTCCCCACTGCTGACGTCACGTTTCCCCCCCCCGTCCAGCCTCTGTCTCAGATTAGCGGAATATATCCCTCCTACAAGTGAACTATGATTCTTAGCGCCATGAGACAAGTCACAAAATTAACCAGAATGTTCAAGCAAATTATAGAAAAAAGCCAGATCTAAATCCGTTAAGTAGATCTCTCGTTAAGCTAGCTAAGCAGAGGCAAGGTAAGCTCTGAGGCTCTCACGTGAGTGAGTAGGGCCTGCATCTCTCCCTCGGCCCACTGCGCCTCTCTCAGATTCACACAAATAAATCAGTACCACAAGCGAACTATGATACTTAGCACAAAATCACAAAATCATCCGTAATGTTCAAGCAAATTATAGTAAAAAGCCAGATCTAAATCTGTTAAGTAGTTCTCTCATTCGCTAGCTAAGCGGAGGCAAGATAAGCTCCGAGCTGGCACGCGAGTGAGGAGGGCCCTGCATGTCTGCCCTCAGATTCGCACAAATAAATCGGTACAGCAAGTGAACTATGATACTTAGTGCAATGAGAGATGTCACAAAATCAACAGGAATGTTGAAGCAAATTATAGAAAAACCCGATCTAAATCCGTTAAGAAGTTCTCTTGTGAAAAGTGGACAGACATACAGACAGACGTTGGATTTTATGTATTGTGGCAAAAGCGCTCTCTTGGCATCGACCCAACACAGACTGACAGTGGAGGCACATATTAAAATGAACAAAAAGATTTTATTTTTGTCTTCAGCCATGTCCCACAGGCCCTGCAGAGTCCCCAAAACACACACAAAAGGAAAACACCACAAATGTCACTCGTCTTTCTCCTCCACTCCACCTAGGCAGCTTTGTCCTCCTCCTCTGCCCAAGTTGTGGCTGCAGGCTCCTTTTATAGCCCACCCAGAAGTGCTTCAGGTGTTAATTAACCTAATTAAGGCTGCACTCCTGGTGTGGCTGTATTGCTGCCCAGACAGGCTCAGGAAGCCGTGCAGCTCGCCCTGGCGGTGGCCACAGAGCCCAACAGGGATGAACTCCGGTGTTACACAATTGTGGCCCCGATGTAACCCGGGGGGCTGCCAGCAAGTGTTCTGGGGGACGTAGTGTGATCCCATGGCTGCTCCCGGGATCAAGTGTCAAAGGGGCGTCCTGGCCAGGCATAGGTCCCGGCCTCCACCACAATATAAATAGAGATATTTATTCACACACTAATATGAAATCTTGACTGTAGTGTTCCCATAATTAAGCCTTGAATGCTAAGAAAAACTTGCTTAATCTACAGTATGTCAGGCAGAAGGCCCGGCACTTGTGTAAATAAAAAAATCTTGCTGCTCATCAGCTCACCTCCTTCAAAGAACAGAACGTCCTCGATTCACAGAAATTCAAAACAAAGCAAGTTAAAGGGCAGGCAGGCTGGTCTTTTATGCTAAAATCAGTTGTGGCCTTTCTTAAGTAACTGCTTCATGGTCTAAGACTCTATTAACGTGCACCAGGATATAAGGCTTATTTTCATATATGCTCCCTGATTCTCTTTGAATATATAACACCAAATCCCTAAGCAAAAGTTTACTGTCCATGGTGGGCTCTGTATGTGACCTACTAGGATTCATAGCACCAGTGATTTTGCCTGCAAGAAGCATTTGACAAGAGTTGTGTGGGTTGAGAATAGGGTGGGATGACACTGTGCCAGGACACCTCACTCAGCAGTGGTCCAGGTGGATGTAAGATCTCCATCTGTTAGGTGAATTTGGACTCGACGGATGTTTCAAGCCAGCATGCTTTGGTGAAGTGGTTTCTGCTCCGTTGCATCATTTCTCTGGTGCTAGTCAAGTAGGGTATGACACAGTCCATGTCTACTTCAACAGAATTGTAGCAAACTACTTTGTCAGTGAAAACGCTAGAGTTGGGCCAGTCAAGTCCATAACCATCCCATGATTAGAATTAACAGCATCAACATTAGCTGTAAGCATGGACAGAATGCTAAGGAAGGAACTACAGCTGCCATTACAACATTCTGTGTTTTGGACAGACAGTAACTAAATATATTAACAATGAGACAACAAGATTCTGCATTTGTGGCTAATAATGTATCAGCTATTCTATAAATGTCAAAGGTGTCTCAATGGAAGTATGTGAGCTCTCAAATCATTCATGCTGATTATGCATCTAATGGCCAAAATGTGGATGTCTTTATGCAGAACAAGGTTTGACTGTTTGGGCCCGACTTTCGTACCAAACCAACCAATGAAGGGCAGAATGTCGAGATCTCCTGGCAGAACTTACTACAAGAGACCCTGAAATAAAGAGAAGTGTCCTGGTTAATTCAGTTGTGGCTAATGAAAGGGTAGATAGAGTTAATCAACTGATAGAGTACTTCTTCTTATGGATGCAACTTTAAAGAACAGTGGCATGGTCCTTTAGATTAAAATGATATTACTTAACCAATCCAAAATGAGAGAGGAGCTAAGAGCAAACAGAGCACAGAGTGAAACAGACAAAGTTCCACAACAATGCCAGCTACACCAAGGAAGGTTGTCTTCTCAAATTCAACTAACGAAGAACTGAGGAGCTTATGTAAGCTGAGATGGAAATGATCCATCATTGTCAGTATCAAGAGGAAATCTCAGCCCTACGAAAGAAGAAGAAGAGTAGCTGGAAGCATGCGCTGATAGCAGTAACATCTACAATCTAAATCTGATACCTCAAGATGGAATTCTTTGTGTTGGAGGGAGACTCAGTCTATCGGCCATGCCAGAGAAAGCCAAGTACCCTGCTGTCATGGCAAAAGACCATCATGTGTCACAGTTAATGGTACTATTAACTGTGATTCCTAAAGAAATACATCACGTTGGGTGCTATCATATACTTCTCAATTGCATCAAAGGTCCCAAATTCCCTATGCTAATTCTTGAAACAGGAGAGTCCTGTCCAAATGTAAAATTTGTCGCATGCTGAAGAGCACAACTGGTCACCAACTAATGGTGGACCTCCTAGAAACAGAGTCCTTCCAGATGAACATGGATTTGTATGTAAAGATAGTGTGAAGATGATAACAATGACATTTGGTAGACAAATCAGTAAGATCTTTCTTCTGCAAGAAGCAGAATGAGGCATATTTCTTAATTTTCTAATGACATTGATTCATGTGTTATGGTAATTGTTTCCAGGAACAGAAAAAATTAGGGGCCGGGTATGTGTGAGCCAGGCTTTGAATTGACGTTTTTATGTCCTGTTAAGTTGAATTTACTTTGTAGTTTATGATTAGCTTTTGTATTAAGAATAGGGGTTGGTAATGATTCTGTTTTAATGGGATATTTTTCTTTACGATGGTATGCTGGGTTGCAGGGGTTAATGTGGACAGTTTTATAAGTTGCTGTGTGTGGATTAATAAAGACGTGGCAATGCACAGTTTAATTACTGTTTCTGTCTTAAAGTTTCATATTATAACTGTGAAAATATATAACTTGAAAATAAACGTTGTTTGATTTACACAACAATGGAGTGGATAAATGTGAAGCCCCTAGGACTGGTCATGTGTAAATTACAGCAGCAGCCACACTTTGTTTCTCACCTATATTCGGTTCATTTCTTATCTGCCATCCCACCTGTTTCATTATTTGACTTTGCTACGTTAACTTTTGTTTTCTAAGATTGGGTTGTAAGCCCTGTGCTCAACGCACCTGGAGTGACCTGGACCACTGATTTTGGATGTTCTTCCCCTAGAGAGTTGTCTTCACCATGGCTTGGCCACTTTAAAGAGATTTGGAAATGGGAAAATATTGCAAAGAAACAAGAGATGATGTTTTAGCAAAGTTTGGGTTTCTTGTAAAGTTATGGCAGCCCATTCTTGCTCCATCTAAACCACGGCAGAATGTTTCTAAGGACTTTATCACAGATCTGTCTCCTTCTAAGGATTTTACATCTTTACTGATAGTAGTTAATCACTTTACCTTCATGGATTTACATCAGTTTCCTTCATCAATCATTGCAGGTTGTGGATCCCAGTTCATGTCTTGGTTTTGGAGAAGTGTTTCCGATTGCTTGAGTTGTACTGTGAACTTAACGTCCAGTTATCACCACAAAGAACTGAAGAATCAAAGCATCACTGGCAAATGTCCAGTCGTTATCACCAAGTAGTCACAGTCCAATGTCTGTTTAATGGAGAATGAAAAAAAAACATAGAAATGAAAGAATTCATGGACACATTTAGTATAAAAGCCCACCAATGTACTATACAGTTTATACCTCACTCTAGTGTCTCATCAAACACAAAAGACAGAAAAATGGTCAAATTCTTGTGTCACATTCGTTATTTTCATGTCAACATTTCAGACTAGCACTGTGGTCCTTTCTTCTCACAATCTTGTCTGTGGCATTCCCTCCATGTCACCTTTCTCATAAATGCCACCAGGTTTTGAGATGAATTTGGGGAATACCAATTATATTTTCATACCACAGAAATTAAATCTCTGTAATGCAAGAACTGTGTCAAAATTGTGTTGAGAAAAGTAAATAACAGAAGCATAAATATAATTATAAGGGCATACTGATGCTCTGTGTTTTACATGACAAGATAAAAAAGGTTTACAATAATGTTTTTCACACTATATGCAAACAAAGACTTGTGATATTAAAATGTGAGTGGTGTGAATATAATATTATTAGATGAGATTATTACTGCAGATGAGATGCAGCTTCTAAATGGATAAAATATGTAAAGAAGACCGTGGAGCTCAAAATGCGATGGCTGACTCTGTGAGTGACGTTACATCTGACAGGAGTCTGACACGAGCTGAAGTGTTTGTAGACAGGAATGTCAGCAGATGCTGAACTGTCTGTGGCCTGATGGTCGTTACGCACATGGAGAGTAAATGTTCATATAGTGCTGTGAGTGTAGATTGTATGAGCTGAACACTCAGATTAAATCACCATTGTTTGTGTTTGTATGGAGATATAAAACAACTGACTGGGGTGTCGTTAGTAAGGACGACTATAATCTTTGTTGTATTAGCCATCTCAGGGTGGTCTCAATAATGAGTAACACGGCCAGTGGCAGGTGATCTGTTGCTTGATTTCAGCAGGGTTTAACTCTTAGTTTATGTAAGATATGAGACTCGCTTTGTCATCCCGCTTTAACAGGACTTTTCCAACATAATCAAGGCACTCTATAAAAGTGGCTTTGGGGACACTTTTTCTTTTCTGTTTATTTTTGGACATTATTAAAGCTTACAACAGCAGTCCTGCAATCAAAAGCAATTTGGCTGGCTCAAGAAAAAAGACTCCTAGCTCTGTGTAACTGCTCGAGGGAGCCCACCTGACACGAAGTCTGCTGGTGGACATTAATATAAACCATTCAGGTGAATTAAATTATTTCATTTAATTAAGTTCTAGTGTTTCTAAGTTTTTTCTCTGAAAAACAAACCTGTGCATGTTAAGGTGAAATAAAGTTTGTTTTTACCTCACTGACACAAGTCACAGAGACATTAGTGGTTGCTTTAATACCCGATTCATATTCTGTAGGTCATCTTTGTGTGGCACTCACAGTGTCGAACAAACTGGGTGAAGCCAAATGAAAGGTCCAGACTAATTTGTAGGTCCAGAAGTGTGCTGCCTGTCACTGCTGAGGGCCACAGAGGTGAGTATTGCAGGGTGTGCACATAATGCAAGGGTTAACACGCTAAGGTATTGTTTGGGGGGCATTTCTTGTCACCAATTATGAAAAGAAACTAAAAGGTTTGTGTCCTGCCTTGTATTTTAATCACTGGCCTCATTGAGCTCAGATTCTGCTGTTTGTTACTGTTGACATTTTCCATCAACGATCTTATTAGTGATAGGAAAATTAATTTAACGCATTAAGTAAAACATGGCTTAGGTCTGAAGGTGCAGCTGTTTTAATCGAATCTGCGCCTCTCAACTTACAGCGTTGTACTCATGCGGATCACCAAAGTAAGAAAGGAGGTGGTTTAGCAAATATTCACTCAAGTCAGTTAAAGTGTAAAGATGTCAGCTTTGATACATTCAAGTCCTTTGAGTACCTTCCCATTGTTATTCATGGAGTTTCTTAGTCTCTAGTACTGTCCATGTATGGACCACCTAAATATAATGCTTCTTTCTTTGAGATATTCTCAGAATTAGTGTCAATTATAATAAATAACTATAACAGGTTCCTAATAGTTAGCGACTTTAATTTTCATATCGATAATCAGTGTGAACCAAAAGCAAAATAATTCATAAGCCTCTTGTACTCTTTTGATTTGAGCCAGCGTATTAGTCAGCCAACATACAAAAGAGGGCACACATTGGATTTAGTGATTACTAAAGGATTAAAAGTTGATGTGAGGCAGATCGTGGATATTGGTTTATCAGACTATTTTCTCTTACTATTTAATATAGAAATACTGATAAATAAAATAAATAAGAAGCAAACTGTTAAAAACACTTCTTTGATTCATCTGCAGCTTCAAAGTTTACAAACATTGTAAGCAACCAGTTCGTTTGTAGTGATTACTACAATAGTGATAATAATGTCAATAGTAAGGTGGGAAATGTTAATGTTAAAGTGAGAGCTGCTGCTGACATAGTTGCACCTGAAAAGACAATTAAAAATCTTCCAGCACTGTTACACCATGGAAGACCCAAAGGGTGTCTGATCTAAAGAGAACATGCCGGAGAGCTCAGCATAAATGGAGAAAATCAAAACATATTATCCACTATAAAATGCTGAAGGCTAAAATGACAGAATACAACAACATAGTCCATCTTGAGAGGCCATGTTACTTCTCTAGAATTATAAATAACAATGCTAGTAATCCCAGAGTCTCATTCTCTACAATTGATCATTTTGTAAACTCAGGTCACTCAATGGGATGCCTCCAAAAAACTTCCAGTGAAACTTGTGAGGCTTTTGCAAAATTTTTTAATCCCAAAATTAATGATATTAGAAATAATATAGTACAATACTGATCCTCTTAACCCCGGTATTCCATTTTAAGTAAATTTAATTATTTTACTAGGATAGATTTACCTGATTTATATAAAATAATTTCTCAACTGAGACCCTCCACTTGCGTCCTTGACCCAATACCAACAAGTTTTTTCAAAGAAGTATCTGATGTGCTAACTGAGAGTGTTCTTGACATAGAAAATTCATCATTAGATAAAGGGGTCTTCCTGAGACTGTTTTAAGACTGCTGTAGTTAAACGCCTGCTGAAGAAATATAATCTCAACCATTCAGCTTTTGAAAATTTTAGACATATTTCTAGCCTGCCTTTCTTAAGTAAAATGCTAGAAAAGGCAGGCATTATGCAGTTAAATGACCACCTCAATAAACCTGCTATTCTTGATAAGTTTCAGTCGGGTTTCAGAACAAATCACAGTACAGAAACTGCATTTGTTAAAGTAGTAAATGACTTGCGGGTAAATGCAACAGAGGCCATTTATCTGTTCTCATCCTCTTAGATCTGAGTGCCGCATTTGATGCCATTGATCACAATATTCTTAGAAATCGCCTTAATCAATGGGTGGGCCTCTCTGCCAGTGTCTTAAATTGGTTTGAGTCTTACTTGGCAGGTAGATCATTCTTTGTTAGTTGTGGTAATACTTCAGAGACACATGATATTCTATATGGTGTTCCACAAGGCTCTATCCTGGGTCCGCTGCTCTTTTCGATCTCCATTGCTTCCATGATGTCAGACTATCTCAAGGCATAACATGAGCTACCACAGCTATTCTTTATCAATAGCGCCTAAGGACCCTGACTCTCTTGGCTCACTGACCTCAAATGTTTTACTTGTGTTTTGAGTGAATGAGTAGTAATTTTCTCAAACTAAATAAGGAGAGATCACAAATCTTAGTGATTGGCAAAAATGGATATAATGACGGTAGAAAGAAAGTTGATGCATTAGGATTAAAAGTCAAGACGGAGGTAAAGAATTTAGGGGTAGCTATTGACTCTGACCGACATTTTAAATCACATATTAATAAGATTACTAAGACAGCATTTTATCACTTAAAGAATATATCAAGTTATATCCCTTATAACTTTGCAAGATTCTGGGAAATTAGTTTACAGATTACTGTTATGCACTCCTGTCAGGACCCCTAAAGAAAGACATCAAGTGCAGAATGCAGCTGCTAGAATCTTAACTAGTAAAGGAAAATCTGAGCACATCTCTCCAGTTCTGATGTCACTACATTGGTTACCTGTCCCATTTAGAATTGACTTTAAAGTACTGCTTATAGTTTACAATGCCTTAAATAATCTCACTCTATCCTATATTTCAGAATATCCAAATCATAACCTTAGATCTTCAAATGAGTGTCTGCTTATCATTCCAAGAGCTAAACTTAAAAGAAGTGGTGAGGCGGCCTTCTGCTGTTATGCACCTTAAATCTGGAAAAGCTTACCAATATAAATTTGCCAGGCTAATACAGTGGAGCACTTTAAGAAACTGCTAAAATCTTATTATTGTAACAAGGCTTTCTTGTAGCTTCATTTTAGTTTAACCCTGATATTCTGTATATGCATTTAATTATCTTCTTTTTGTTTTCATGGCTCCACAATCCATACAAATCCCTGCTTTCTCTGCTGTTCTTTTTCTGGTTTTCTGTGGTGGCGATCTGCACCACCACCACCTGATCAAAGCACCATGCAGTCCCTACATTGATGGATTGAAGGCCAGAGGTCCACATAACCATCTGCAGTTCGCATACCAGGAGAAGGTGGGAGCGGAGGATGCCATCATCTATATGCTACACTGATCCCTCTCCCACTTGGACAGAGGCAGTGGTGCTGTAAGAATTATGTTTCTGGACTTCTCTAGCACCTTCAGCACCATCCAACCTCTGCTTCTTAGGGACAAACTGATAGAGATGGGAGTAGATTCATACTTGATGGCATGGAGCGTGGACTATCTTACAGACAGACCTCAGTATGTGCATCTCGGAACTGCAGGTCTGACATTGTGGTCAGCAACACAGGAGTGCTGCAGGGGACAGAACTTTCTCCGGTCCTGTTCAGCCAACATACGTTGGACTTCCAATACAACTTGGAGTCCTGCCACATGCAAAAGTCCGCTGATGACACTGCTATCGTGGGCTGCATCAGGAGTGGGCAGGAAGGGGAATATAGGAACCTAATCAAGAACTTTGTGAAATGGTGCGACTCAAACCCCACTTACCCCTGTAGTGGACAGAGAGGGGCTCGCCACAGACAATGTCAGTCAAGGAACCAGGTTTGACGAATCCTCAAGTGAAGACCTGGGACAGCTGGCAAGCTTTTCCGTGCCATCACATCCACAAACAGCCTCCATAGACTGGACACTCAATACGGACCCAGATGAAAATGACATAGCAGTGGGAGGTGAGTGTGATTCTGTATCAAACAAGGAGGAAGCAGATTCTGTCATCCAGGTGGAGTTTGCTCACCTACAACAAGCCCATATCAACTTGGATTTTGCATTCAGACGAGCTCACGTCACAAATGACTCTTATTATCTGAAGAGGTAGGACTCAAATATTAAAACGCCTCATTTTTTACTTAAGGATGGCTTTCTGTATCAGGTAATTTCAGATTGTATGGATGATAGACGTATCAAGTAGTTGGTAGGGCCAACTGAATATAGGGAGAAGGTTTTAAAATTTGCTCACAGTCATGTTTTAAGGGGTCACATTGGCACAGAAAAGACAAAGGAACACATTTTGAAATGCTTTTATTGGGTGAATATGGGTTGGGATGTGGAGCAATTCTGTAAGGCCTGTCCCGACTGCCAAATAGTTTCGCTCACAGACCTGCCAGGGCATCCTTTGTACCGATGCCTATTTTAGATGTCCCCTTTGAGAGGGTAAGATTAGATATTGTTGGCCCGCTTCCCAAGGGTAAAAGTGGCTTTCAGTATATGCTCATGTTAATCGATTACGCCACAAGATAGCCAGAAGTAGCAGTTTTACGATGGGTAGATGCCTGAACTATTGCCAAAGCACTCTCAGATATACTCTCATGTATTGGTATCCCTCGAGATTCTCACTGATCAGGGCACAACCTTTATGTCTCATCATGAAGCAGCTATGCGAACGTTTCAGAATTAAGAAGTTACACTCCACAGTTTGTCATCTGCAGACGAATGGTCTGACTGAACGATTTAATTAAACCCTAAAACAGATGATTCGGCAGGTAGCCTGGAACAATCCATCTTCCTGGGATACAGTTCCTCCTGTTTGCTGTCCGGGAGGCCCTGCAAGGTTCAATCAGAATGAGTCCTTCCAAACTATTATTGGGCGGCGAGCACGCGGGTGTTGGATATCTTTCGGGATGAATGGACAGGGTGTTGCAAGACGACCCTGGGGAGGTTTGTTGACCGAGTTGTTTTGCTGCAAGATCAGATTTCCAGATTGTTCTTTATTATGGTGTAGCATCAGTAGCACGAGCAGAAGGCACAAAACGCAATTATGACAAGACGAGTAAACTCCACAAGTTTAAGAGGGGATCGCGTGCTCCCATCCGATCCACATAAATTTTGTGCCGAATGGCAAGGGCCAGCAGTGATAGAACAGCATATGTCCCCAGTGAATTATTAAGTCAGAATTCCTGGGAAGAGGAAGCCCATACAAATTTTACATGTTAATCTTTTAAAGGCCTGGGATGACTATCACAAAGTCCTGGGGCCTCATGTATAAACGGTGCGTACGTACAGAAATGTTGCGTAAGAACTTTTCCACGTTCAAATCGCGATGTATAAAACCTACACTTGGCGTAAAGCCACGCACTTTTCCACGGTACCTCATACCTTGTCGTACGCAAGTTCTCCGCTCGGTTTTGCAGACTGGCGGCACCCAGCGTCAAAGCAGTGCTACTGTTCCTGTGTGGTTACTCATTATTTTCCTGACACGGCTTTATAAATACACTGAAACTAACCGCATATTGTTTATTATTGTAACGCATCTGATTGTAATTAACTTGTAACAATATAATGGTCCAGGGAATAGCCATAGTATTCCAAATACCATAACTGCTTTAGCGTTGTTACTCTCACTGCACCTTCTTCTTTCAGCTGCTCCCGTTAGGAGTTGCCACAGCGGATCATCTTTTTCCATATTACTCTCACTGCAGCACTCGGAGTATTTATATCACTGTATCTGAGTGTGAATCACAGCAGCAGCTGTTCGGAAAGAGAATTATCGGTATACAGCATCAGGCACACGCTTCCTCAGCCACGGCAAAATGTTTTAAAGCCTTTCCTGTACGGACCTCGCGGTTCAGAAACAGTTTCATCCCAAGAACTATAAACGCACTCAATCACTGCTCCTTGTAAGTACAATTACCTCACTGTAAACTTGTACTACAGTTATAATATTACACAACCTGAGCCACTTTATAAAGTGCGTATTTACATATGATGACAATATCATTTTAAGATGAAATGCAGCAAAATATGTTTATTATATTATACAGGTAAAACTTTAACTTCATTTAAATAATCTATATTCTTCACTGGGACTGGCGTGAAGGATAGAATAATTAAACATGTACTACGAAGATATTTCAATGTTCCTTAAACTTTTAAAGAATCAGCGCTCTAAGTTTACAGATGGCTTAACATCTATTACAGAGCTGATTGTGTGGCAATCGGTTACTTGGAGAAAGAAAAGCAAGAACTGCATGGGCGGCCACGCCAATACAAATTGAATATAAAACAGAAAGAGAAAATAACGACACAGCTAAAAATGCAGCGGCAAATTTCGACAAAAGTTAAATGCTTGTGTCATGAGCACGAGGCGGCTATCCAGTGTCTGCAACGGACGTGGCCATCCGCCGTGCATAAGCTACCTCACTGACATTTGCGGGCGAAGGAGCCACCGATTCTTTTCTGCCCAGTGCCACCACAAACCTAGAGCCGCCCCTGAGTACTGCTGCAATAAATAATTTCATCGATGGTGCGTACAATCGCTGCGCTGTAAAACCCATGTTTAATAACGTGCTTTCATATGACACTCAGATGGTAGGCTACGACTCGCCTTTTCACAGCGACTGATATCTGAGCTTTCAAGTTTCTCCAACACGCTATGTCACTCGATCAACTTCCTTTTGTTGATTATACCACGGTTTAATTAAACAAATAGTATATTTTTCCTTTGCCTCCACTTGGTATTCGCTGAAATCTTTATATTTTCCCCGTGCTTTTCCCATTGTCTTTTCACAGAAGGCTGAGCTTAAGGGTGATTTATATTGATTTATATATTCAAAGAGGCGTAATTCTGGGAGGAGTTGGGGCGTTACATAATGCGCGTGCACGGCGTTAGTTTTCACGCTGATCGGGATTTATGTAGCGGAAGAACGTAGAAGTTGGAGTACGCACAGATTCCTGCATCTGGATTTTTCTGTGCGTAAGCACATTTCGCTTTTGTGCTTACGCCATGTTATAGTGCGAATTGTATGCACGGCGTTATACATGAGGCCCTGGTCACGGCCACAATGGTCCCCGAGGGTGATGCCGCCATTAGGGATGATTTGACTGACACCCAGAAAGCAGAATTGCTATCTCTGATCAAGAGGAACTCAGACATCTTCTCGCAACGCATGGCCAGATGACGATTGCAGAACACAAGATTCTCACTCCACCCAGTGTTACTATGCAGGTGCCTCCGTATCGCCTAGCAGAGGCTCAAGGAAAGTGATATGTAACATAGTTTGATGATAAATTAATATCTTCAGATATGGAACAATAATGTAAATGGCATTATTAAAGAAAATATAAAAGTTAATGAGAGGAACAACTGGCTGATCTTGGGGTGTAAATAAAGTTATTTTTTCCTAAAAGTACAGATCCATGGTAAGATCTATTATAGAATATGACTGTCCAGGATATTAACATTGGAACATTAGAAAAATCAGAAAAGATCAGGCCATTCAGCCCACCAGAGCTTACCACTCAGATCCACTTAATTCTTCTTAAGAAAAACATGAAGTCGAGTTTTGAAAGTCCCTAAACTCCTTCTCTCTACCACTCTCCTTGGTCACTTACTCCATGTTTCTGTGTTTGTCTGTGTGAAGAAAAATGTCCTAATGTTTGTGCAACATTTACCCTTCACAAGTTTCCAAGTGTGTCCCTATGTTCCTGTTGAACTCATTTTAAACATCATTTATTTATATAGCACATTTTCATACAAAAAATGCAGCTCAAAGTGCTTTACAAAATGAAGAATAGAAAAATAGAAGACACAATAAAAATAAACATAAGTCAACATTAATTAACATAGAATAAGTAAGGTCCGATGGCCAGGGTGGACAGAAAAACAAAAAAACTCCAGACGGCTGGAGAAAAATAAAATCAGTAGGGATTCCAGACCATGAGACCACCCAGTCCCTCTGGGCAATCTACCTAACATAAATCAAACAGTCCTCTTTGTATTTTAGGGTTTTCATGGAAGGACTTGATGATGATGGTCACGTAGACTTCTGGCTTTCAGTCCATCAATGTTGGAGCATCATGATGCTTTGAGCAGGTGGAGGTAGTGCAGGCCGCCACCACAAAGAAACCGGAAAAGAAACAGAAGAGAGAGTAGGGGTCAGTACGGATTTTGGAGCCACTATAAATAGTTATTATGATGAATTGAACATACAGAGTATCAGGATTAAGTTAAAGTGAAGTTATAAAAGGCCATGTTAAAGTAATGTGTTTTCAGCAGTGTTTTAAATTGCTCTACTGTATTAGCCTGGAGAATTCCTATTGGCAGGCTATTCCAGATTTTAAGTGCAGAACAGCAGAAGGCCACCCGCCTCAGCACTTCTTTTAAGTTTAGCTTTTGGAATTCTAAGGAGACACTCATTTGAAGATCTAAGGTTACGATTTGGAATATAACGTGTCAGACATTCCGATATATAAGATGGGGCGAGATTATTTAAGGCTTTATAAACCATAAGCAGGATTTTAAAGTCAATTCTGAATGACACAGGTAACCAGTGTAGTGACATCAAAACTGGAGAGATGTGCTCGGATTTTCTTTTCCTAGTTAGGATTCTAGCAGCTGCATTCTGCACTCGTTGCAAATTATTTATGTCTTTTTGGGTAGTCCTGAGAGAAGTGCGTTGCAGTAATCTAGTCAACTGAAAACAAAATCAGACTCGATTCACTGGACTAATTCACTTCATAATTTTAAACACTTCAATCATGTCACCTCTTAATCTTCTTTTGCTTAAACTGTAAAGGCTCAGCTCTTTTAATCTTTCCTCATAACTCATCCCCTGTAGCCTTGAATCAGCCTCGTCGCTCTTCTGTGGACCTTCTCTAGTGCTGCTATGTCCTCTTTGTAGCCTGGAGACCAAAACTGCACCCAGTACTCCAGATGAGGCCTCACCAGTGCATTATAAAGGTTGAGCAGAGCCTTCTGTGACTTGTACTCCACACATCAAGGCGCTATATAACCTGACATTCTATTAGCCTTTTAATGGCTTCTGAACACTGTCTGACAGTTGATAGTGTTGAGTCCACTACAATTGCTTGCTTGTTCTTTTCATAAGGTGGACTCCTCATCTTCTACTAATTACAAATCCCTCAGTATCTCCTTAGTATTCCCTTTTACCACTGGGAGTCTATCGACTTCCTGACATGTGAATGACTGATACGAGTTTAGAGCGTCTGCTCCTTCACTGTCTGTATTTTTAATCCCCTTTACTATTCCTGATGCACTTCACCTCCTCCTTGACTGAAACACTGAAAGAATCTCTTAGGGTCGTCTTTTGCTTTATCTGCGATATTCCTCTCCAACTGCCTTTTAGCTTCCCTAATATTCTTCTTAATGGTGGCCCTCATGTTCTCATATGCCCTATGATTCACTAAGGAGTTGTTAGTCTTATATGTGTTATGTGCTATTAGTTTGGCAAGAAGAAATAAGACCACACAAAATGCTGATTTGTCCTAAATCAATATGCAGCTTTACTATCCACTGAAAATGAGGAAAGTAAATCAAGACCTGATACGACCTTGGAAATTCTACATGTGCTCTGGGTGTTACAGGAGTGGGCCAAGTTTGTCAGTGAATTTAAACCAGGTACCAATGTTGTGCAGGGCAAAACTCAACTGTCAATTAATAAAGGAATCTGTCTTGTCACAAAACTTTAAAAATTGCACTTGATGTAACTTATCCATGCAGGTCCAAAATGTGAATATATATATATATATATATATATATTGTCAGGGATGCCAGGGCAACGACCGCAAGGACGCCGTGAGGGACTGGATGTGGGTCTAAGCCCACCCTGGATCACGTGGGGTCCGCCTTCCTGGTTGTTCTGGGGCCATGGGTACAGGGCATGGAAGCTCCACCCTATAGGGGCCCGTGGTCACCGCCAGGAGGTGCCCCAATGCCTTGGGGACCTGTTACCCTCAGCACTTCCGCCACACCAGGAAGTGCTGCGGGAAGAATTAGGATGGCACCGGAGAGCTGCCGGGAGGACAGCCGGCACTTCCGCCATGGCCAGAGGAGGGATGCCGGGAACACCTGGGGCTCATCCGGGACTGCTTAAAAGGGGCCGTCTCCATTCATTCAGCGCTAGAGTCGGTGGAAGTAGGATGAGGCACGAGGAGAGTGTGGAGGCGGCCAAGAAGAGGCATTTGTGGCCAGGACTGAGTATTGGGGTGTTTTTGTGCAGAATTGACTGGGTCTTAGTGACCATTATATTTGTAAATAATTGTAAATAAACGTGTGGTGGGGATTTACAACATGTCCGCCAGTCTGTGTCCGGTCGGCTCCACAATATATATATATATATATATATATATATATATATATATATATATATATACATACAGTGGGTACGGAAAGTATTCAGACCCCCTTCAATTTTTCACTTTTTGTTATATTGCAGCCATTTGCTAAAATCATTTAAATTAATTTTTTCCTCATTAATGTACACCCCATATTGACAGACAAAAAGGAATTTTTGAAATTGTTGCAGATTTATTAAAAAAGAAAAACTGAAATATCACATGGTCCTAAGTATTCAGACCATTTGCTGTGACACTCATATATTTAACTCTATTTAAGAAATGCTTTCCATTTCTTCTGATCATCCTTGAGATCACCTTCATTTGAGTCCAGATGTGTTTGATTATACTGATTGGACTTGATTAGATAAGCCACACACCTGTCTATATAAGAGTCCTTAGCACTCTGGAGAAGGTTTTGTCCAGGATGTCCCTGTACTTGGCCGCATTCATCTTTCCCTCGATTGCAACCAGTCGTCCTGTCCCTGCAGCTGAAAAACACCCCAACAACATGATGCTGCCACCGCCATGCTTCACTGTGGGGACTGTATTGGACAAGTGATGAGCAGTGCCTGGTTGTCTCCACACATACCGCTTAGAATTAAGGCCAAAAGTTCTATCTTGGACTCATCAGACCAGAGAATCTTCAGGTGTCTTTTAGCAAACTCCATGCGGGCTGTCATGTGTCTTGCACTGAGGAGAGGCTTCCGACAGGCCACTGCCATAAAGCCCTGACTGGTGGAGGGCTGCACTGATGGTTGACTTTCTACAACTTTCTCCCATCTCCTGACTGCATCTCTGGAGCTCAGCCAAAGTGATCTTTGGATTCTTCTTTACCTCTCTCACCAAGGCTCTTCTCCCCCGGTAGCTCAGCTTGGCCGGACGTCCAGCTCTAGGAAGGGTTCTGGTCATCCCAAACATCTTCCATTTAAGGATTATAGAGGCCACTGTGCTCTTGGGAACCTTAAGTGCAGCAGAAATTTTTGTAACCTTGGCCAGATCTGTGCCTTGCCACAATTATGTCTCTGAGCTCTTCAGGCAGTTCCTTTGACCTCATGATTCTCATTTGCTCTGACATGCATTGTGAGCTGTAAGGTTCTTTTACCATAGTACTAATTTGAAACAAACAGCTGTTTTTGGTTAGGTATTTTACTGTAGTATTACTGTAAATCAAGCACTGCTCCATTGTTTTTCTATTTACACTTTTTGATGTCATGATTTTACAGTAATTCACTGTTAATTTCACTGACATTTTTACAGTGTATAAGTGAATTGAACTCGTTCTTATGTGGGTTTGACACAAATAACTTCACAACAGTGCAAGCAGAGACGAGGAGCAAACTAAAAGCTCCTCCATCTTCAGCGTGTGTGGAAATCCTCTTAATGATGGCACTTCACAGTTTAACCAGGTAAAGAAAGGCAAAGCTCGTAATGTGGATAATATCAGCTGTCCAATACTTCAGGAATGCGCTCATCACTTAGCAGAGCCTTGGTACAAAGGAAAAGAATGTTAAGATTGTGCTTATAGATCAAAATTTTGAACCCGGGGCAGTGACGTTATTAACACCATTACCACATCCGAAGAGCCACACAACATGGCTGGAGCTTCGGAGAAGCCACACAACGACTGAATGTGCTGGTCCACGCTTCTTGTTCTCCTCGTTAATCTTCACATCGGTGTGACACACACAGCATGCCGGCCTTCATGTATATCCGCTTGATGTCACTCACATCGTGGAGCTAACTATACATGTTAAGTGGTAAAAGCATTTTTGGAGTCTGAGCCCATTTTTCAAATGTTTCTATCTGCAACTGTCAGCAGAAAAACTGAGTATAAATAATGTACTGAAATCGTCCGACACTTTCTAGACATTTAAGTACCAAAATGAAGAGAATCAGCCGTAATTTGGAAATATTTTCTTTTCCATTATGTACTGTATAAATTCTTGTAAACCACTGCTGGTAAACGATTACACAGCCATTTACAATTCTACCGCTTAATCCAGTATGAAGAGTTCATGAAAGCTAAACTAGCAGCCGAGTCCAGTAGCGTTCGCTCAATGACACAGATAACCATTAATGGCCTCTTTACGGTATCTGTACACAGAGGACTATAGAAGATAAAATCAGACAGCAGCAGTCATTGTGTTCTGTTCAGCTAAAGACAAGGCTCTGATTAAAACTGAGCGCAATGAAGATTTAAAAAGTGACCAGACAGTCAGAGGATAAGAGAAATCATCTCCACCGGCCCTTATTTTCCCAAAGTCCTGTTGTGTTCCTTGTATTCCAAATGACAGACACAAATCAGAATGGATCTTAAAACAAGTAGCACTTTATGCATCACACGTCTGATTTGTGTTCGAGTAGAACTACGGGAGCCTGCTTGGACACATCGGCTCTTTACTGTATATCGATGAGGACTACACGAAGAGCAGACATGCGGTGCTGAGCACATCTTCCACTCCGGTAAAGAACGAGTCTGTCAGAGCAGGTGACGGGTGACACTACAGAGACACTTGTAGAACTGGCGATTGACTGGCATTGTGACATTTAATGTTCATGTACACCAGGAGAGCCACAGTTTACATGAATTTAATATTACGTTGTGTCATTTAAGATGTCGTCTTGTTCTTTAATCTTTACGTACACAGGCAGCTTTTGTTTTCTTAATACAACGGAACCATCAATGTTAACTTTTTTACACATTTTATATTTTTCAATGGTGAGTGGCGGTGATGACTGTTTTTTCAGAAAGTAAAATAATTTTGGAAAAAAATAAAAGGATTGCTTATGTTACAGTTAAGTTTTATTATATAGATATCTGTATATCAGGAATTTACTGTATATACTGCATTAAAAAGAATGTCACAGCTTTTCAGTGTGTTGTATCTTTTATTGTAGCAAATGAAATAAAAATCATTATTAAACAGTACATTTTAATTTCCTCACTAATGCTGCATTTAACAATTTCATATGAATTTCTGCACAATGATGGTTGTACTGTGCTGTGTGTAAAGAAAATTCAGAATATGCTGTTGTCAAGACAGTGTGCATTTTTCATTGTACTGGACAATAACAGACAGTTATTAATTTTTAACAATCCTATGAAAACATTCACTTCATTTCATGTGCCATGTAAGTATGAAGCCTGTAAAAGTCAACACTGTATGGAATAAGTTAAAGTAAAACGCCATTCAGTGGTCAAAGATTACAGAGAAAACACTTGCATTCAAATCTGATGGACACCATCATTTTTACATGACCTTCAGCAGGATGAAATTCTACTTCCACCCAGAATTCCAACTGTTCCTTATAATTTCCAGTTTGGATTCAAAACAATAAGAGTTTCCTATAAAACTGAACTTTGCAACGGCCATCAACAAAAGCCAAAGTCAGTTACTATAATCAGGAATTGATCTGCGGCAGGAATGTTTTACTCCTGGCAAATTGTATCTGACATATTCAGAGTGAGGCACTCCACTGAACTAACAATATTTAAAAACAAAACAAAATAGCACAAACGCCAGTACAGATAGAGGCCCGTTGTCTTTGGAAACGTCCACAACTAATCTACACATAAACTGTAGTCAGAAAGTGAGATTTAACAGCACCGTCTCCTCCGTACAAACCATTAATACTGGAGACCCCAGGCTGTGTGTTGTCCCCTTACTGTCCCCTGGCTTTGTCACCAGCCTGCGCCTTCAATAAACATGCAGACGCCACGGCACTGGTATGTTCTTAACGACAACACTGTCCAGTGTGAATTTAGACTGCGATGTAGAAGACTTGACCAAATGTTGCTCTGAAAATGTGCTTGGGATAAATGCAAAGAAAACTACAGAGGGGTCATTGATTTCAGGAAGTTAAAGACAGAGGTCACACGTGTGCAAATAAATGGTGAACTAGAAGAATAAATCACATCCTACTCAGGGTTGGAAACTGATAGCCAGTCACAGTTGAATGAAAGGGCTTCAGGTACAGCTAAAGAAATCAAGGAAAGGCCATTTATCTCATGTCAGTTGACCAGCATTAGTGTGAACTTCCACATTCTCCACATGTTTGACTTTGCTGTTCTTTCTTTTGCCTTCATCTTCATCTTTCTCAACATGAGTGCCCAAAACAAAGTCAAACCCTAGTGACTTATTAAAGCAATGAGCCGTGTCACTGGGGTGGAACAAAATCAGTGCACCAGTAACTGTTGGGGACCTGCTACTTAAAAGCTCCTCAACGATCGCACACACCCACTACATTGTAAATTTAATTTTACAGTAGATCTGTGGTAACTAAACAGATTTTACAATGTCAAATAAAAATTTCCTGATATACGAGATCTTTTAGTACCCTCGGCAATCAGGCTGTTTAATGAGAGCAGATAACAAGAAAACACACGTCCATCGTGGACACGACCGATTGGTAAGCATCACTGTGTAGACAAGCGTCAAGTTTTTCAGTGTCTGTATTTGCATTTGTATGTGTGTGGATGTTTAATAGAGATGTGCATGTTGGGGTTCAGATATAAGTAATCCCTTATACTGTATTTTCTCCTTACAAGTCTTTTATATTTAAAACCAAAACTGTAAGTTTATTGTTGATGCAAAAGCAAATTAATTTCACTTTATTGGATAATAAAGTTAAAGTTACAAAGTTAGTTAGTTACAAGTCATGTAGCGTGTATTCAACACCCTTTAATCTCCTGCCACCTACTTATTTTAATAATCAGTTGAGCTTATTTCACCTTTAAATCTTTGATAGTTTTTATTTGCCTGAGTTTCATAGCACAAATAAAAATGTTCACACACTTCACCCCTTTAAATAACTTTACACAGTTACTTAAGGAACATAACAAAAGTTAGACCTCTTTAAACATTTCAAGATGCTGAGGTAGAAATTCATGCTTTTGTTTTTAGTCAGCTAGGTTACAGTAATGGACATCTAACAGGCCTACCTAAGAAAAACATCAAGCGTCCGCAGTTAGCTCAGAATGGAGCAACAAGAACCTTCATTAGAAAAAGAAAATCTGAGCTCATCACAGCAGTCTTAGCATCGTTACACTGGTTACCCATGTTTTATAGAAATGACTTTAAAAATTATGAATGATGTATAAAGCCTGAAATAACCAGCTCCTTCCTAAATCTTAGTTATAAGTCATAACCTTAGATCTTCTAAAGGTGGTCTGCTTATAATTCCAAGAGCCAAGCTTGAAAGAAGTGGTGAGGTGGCCTTTTCCTGTTATGCACAAAAATTTGGAATACTTTACCTATAGAAACATGCCAGGCTAACAGTGATGGACATTTAAAAACTTCTAAAGTCTCACATTTTTAATTTGCCTTTTGTAAAGCTTCAGTTAGTTCTACTCCTAATACCCTAACTATGCACAGAATTATCATTCATTATTAATCTTTATATTTCTATGTTTTCTTTTCTATGCCAACACCACCACCTGATCAAAGTTCTGTGCAGCTGCCTGTGATGTCTGAATGAAAGCTGACACCCGAACTTGTCACAAGACCCACTGCATTGAATCTTCTAAGGTGAAACCTAAAAAGAACTCATAAAGAACGACTTAACAACATTTACGTTAGTCAGAATTCTAGTGGAGTCTGGGTGGGCTTTTGGCCTGAAACCCCTACAGATTTTGTTTTTTTCTCCTGCTTAACTGTTGGGTATTTTTTTTCTGTGCACATTGGCCCATTGACCTTATCATTGGACTGTCATTTAGAGACTTAAAAACAATTGTCTATTTAAAGGACTCCACTTCTCTTAATTATACATCTTTCCTTTGTAAGTGGGCATTACTTATTTATCTTTTGTTTGTTATTTATTATTTAGTATAATTATCTAAATGTAATTTGTTTTTCTTTGCATATAATTACTTCACTGACATGTTGTAAACCACTTTGAGCACATCCTTCACATGCCAATTTGCATTAGAAATAAATGTTATGGGTGTTGAATCAGTATGCAATTTAGGCATTGACATTTTGACATTAAGACACACATTAAAACAAGCTTTTCCATCTCAAAAATAGAAACAAAAAGACATTTTCTAAATATGCAGAATACTGAAAAATTAATTCCTGCATTTATTTCTAGTAGGATTGACTATTGCAGTGCGGTGTCCACTGGCTGTTTGAATCATTCTTTATTCAGCTTTCAGTTTCCAAGGCACAAGCAATGGAGGAGATGTATGAAAATTGGAGATGAAAGAGGGAGAGAAAGATTTATAGAATAGCAAAAATAAGAATAAGGCTGTGACAGATTTTAGTCAGAAAAGGCAAATAAAAGATAAGCTAGGTGTGGTCTGGAGTCAGTGTGATACGATCAAGAAGAGATGGAGCTACTGAATGAAGAAAATCCTAGGGTAATTGTTGGGGATGGAGTCTGAAATGAAAGTCCAGCACCAAGAATAAAGAGACAGAAAGTAAAGGAGGCACTGTTGGTCAGCCAGCCCAACCGCAGGCCGAGCAAATGAATATATCATGTTAATGTGCTGAAGTCGTGGAAGGAAAGGAATCCCGGACCTAACTCCACTCAGCACAGTTCCCTTCTCTCAGGCAACCACCCTTAACTTCAGTTCAAACCTGACAGTGGCTCAACAGCAGGAACTGGAAACAGTTATCCTGTCATTCCCAGAGGTGGTGAATGAGAAACCAGGGCAGACCTCCGTTGTTGAGCATGACATTGTCACCAAACCCGGAGTTGTCATCAGGGAATGGCTCTACCAACTTCCGGAAGGAAAACGAACTGAAGTGGAACTGGAGATCCAGTTTATGCTGGACCTAGGTATTATTCAGGAGAGTTATAGCCCCTGGTCCCTATGCCTGATGGTACTTGGCACTTTTGCAATGACTTCCTTCTGCTTAACCAAATTTCAAAGTTCGATTCTATCTGAATTTGGGACACTGATTTGAAGACTTTGATAGATACCGAGGCTACGTCTACTGTAGTGCGACACAATCTGCTACTTACAAATTGCTCCCTACAAGCCATTCGTAGCCAATTAGTTACCGCCACGGGTGAGCATACTATGATGGAGGGCCACACCACCTCTCTCCTAAGAATAGAAGGACACGTTTGGACATTCCCCATTTGGGTGGCAAAATTAGAGACCCTTGCATCTTGGGTGTAGACTTTTGACTAAAGCCCAGGCTCAGATTGAGTTTGGGCTTGGGACCCTCTTGATACCAGGCAGTGCAACCTGTCAATTGATGGGCTGTCAGATTCAGTTGGGACTGCCTCTCCACTCTGTCAATAAACTGGGAGCCTCCCCACCCCTGTGAGCAATAACAGTGGGTGATGGAATGATACTCTGGAACCTCAGGGACAATGACTTAAGGAGGTGTTGGAGGAATTCAGGGTCTATTTCACCATCTCCTCTAAGGACATCGGCCGACCTCACCTCGTCCACCACCACATCAACACAGGAGATGCACGCCCGATCAAACAACCTCCGTGGCACATCCTCCTGGCACGACACATCAAGGCAGATCGGTTGGTACTCAAGATGTTGAATTTTGGAATTATTGAGCCATCAGATTCTCCTTGGTGCTCCCTTGTTGTCTTGGTTAAAAAGAAATCAGGAAAATGGCATTTTGTGTTGATTACTCCTGTTTGAGTGCAGTTACGTGAAAAGATTTGTATCCGCTTCCTAGAATCAATGAGGCCCTTCATCTGGTGTCTGGATTGTGTTGGTTCTCCACGCTAGATTTAAGAAGTGTCTAATGGCAGGTGGAGTTGGCCCCGGAAGCCAAGGAATATACTGCATTTTCGACTGGGGGTGGGTTTTGGCAATTCTGCATGCTCCCGTTCGGGTTGTGCAATGCGCCAGTATCTTCTGAACAGCTAATGGACCGTGTTCTTTAAGGCATCACTTGTTTCAGGTGCCTGGTATATTTGGATGATGTGATGGCCATTGGAACCACGTTTGAAGCTGCTTTGCACTCCCTTAGAACCATACTAGCAAAATTGCAGAAGCATGACTTAAGCTACACCTTGGTAAGTGTCAATTACTAAGCCGAGAAGTCACCTACTTGGGGCACGAATGAGTGAAAGGGGCTGGCCACAGAAGACAGCAAGACTCAAGCGATTCATCACTGGCCGACTCCAGTTAACATACAGCAAATCTGAGAATTCCTCGGATTGGCATCCTACTACCGGCGTTTTGTTCCTGGGTTCGCACGGCTGCATCACTCCACCGGCTAACAAAGAAAGGTCAGTATTTCTGCTGTTGAGCAGAAGAACAGTGCACTTTCAAGCCCTGAAGGATACCTTATGCCAGGCTCTTATCTTGGCCCCATTTGACCCTGCCCTGCCTTTTGTTTTAGACATGGATGTCAGCAATGTAGGCCTAGGGGCTGTCCTGTTGCAACCATACTCTCAGGGAGCAGAGTAGAAAGAAATTACTGCGTCACACGGAGAGTGCTCCTAGAAGTAAGGGGCAATGCGATTGGGGGTTTTGGCAGGACAAGGATACAGAGATATAGAAAGTTAGAGCCTGGGTAACAGACAATCACTGACATATTTGGGAGGTGGTAGCCCCAGATGGTATGACTGTTAAGGGTCTCTGGGCTCAGTGGGACAATTTGGCCATTCAAGATGGGGTGGTGAGGAGAAGATGGTGAGCCCCTGTTACTAGGGCAGTTACTTGGCAGGTGATAGTGCCAAAGGGGTAACAGGATGTTGTTCTTAAGTCGGTGCATTGGGGTGTGGGATCTGGCCATTTTGGGGTGAATAAGACGCTGAAGCGGCTCCAAGAGATGTTTTACTGGGTAGCGCTGCTGCCTCACAGTAAGGAGACCGGGTTCAATTCCTGGGTCCTTCCTGCGTGGAGTTTGCATGTTCTCCCCATGTCTGCGTGGGTTTCCTCAGGGCGCTCCGGTTTCCTCCCACAGTCCAAAGACATTCTGGTTAGGTGCATTGACGATCCTAAATTGACCCTAGTGTGTGCTTGGTGTGTGGGTGTGTGTGTCCTGCGGTGGGTTGACGCCCTGCTCGGGATTGGTTCCTGCCTTGAGCCCTATGCTGGCTGGGATTGGCTCCAGCAGACCCCGTGACCCTGTGTTCAGATTCAGCGGATTGGAAAATGGATGGATGGATGGATTTGTGTTGTCTTTACCCTATTCATTATTCAGTTTCTATTTATTATGTACCATCCATGTTTTGTTTTCCAAGTATAAAATTCCAGGACACTGTAACAGTGAAGATGTAGCAGGAAAGATCTTAAAAATCACTCAACATGTCCACAACTCCAAATGTCTTCTTGCTGTGATTTACTGGCCCTCCGTACATTCCTTCAATGTTTCTACTGGACGCTCACCACAACTCCTTCAAAGTGTCTACACGTCCACAGGGGTCCCTCTTATTACAGCCCAATATGCCACAGGATTAACAGAAATATTACATTTCCTGACAGACTCCTTATAATTATTTATTTCTGTTTAATTATTACCATTATTAACCCAAAGTTCAAAAATCAGCTTTTAATTTTTAGGTATCCATTATTGCAAATTGTAAACCTATAAGATAAACTCCTTGTGGTCTTCCCAAAGTAATTCACCTCAGATTGACCTCCTGGGCTGTGTAGGCCAGTGCTGATGTCCAGTCTTTGAGGTCCAGCAGGAATGTCCTGGTGGGCCGCCTGTACTTCACAGACATGTCTTTTAGTTTCTGAAGTCCGCTGGCCTTTCTGGACATATTGGACATTTCACAATTACAGACTTGTCACTGATTGGCCTGTTTATAATTCCATAGTCCAGCAGGAGCCAATGAGTGTAAAGAGGTGGACATCAAAGGGTAACTAGACTCACATGTGCAGTCAGTCATAACGGGAGGACATTGATGACCTTACTGTGTAGCAGATGTGTGTCAACAGCATGGTCATCACTAAGACAGTGAAGTGCCCCCTGTTACTGAACTTGGTCACACATAACAAACAAAGTCTTTAGAGCTGAAGACATGGAGGGCTAACTTGAGCAGCACAATAAAGTGAGAGATGTGTGGAGTTGGATGGGGAGAGTGACCGGGTATAAGCAGTCAGGTGGACCACCAGTACAGGGGTCTAGCTAATGAGCTGAGCCTGACAGACACATGGTTTGAGTTGAGGTCTTCTTCACTCCTTTTCATCAGCTCCTCAATCCTCACCTGTCGCAGTGGCAAAAGCCCCCACATATCACCCACCCAGCTCACCTGGCTGCCACCATGATGCCCACTCTCAATACTCCCAATCCATAGCACTCAAACTTAGTCATATGGAGGTGTCCATCCAAAGCTTGCCCTCTGAAGGTCCTGTAGGGGTTAAGAGAAGCATGTTTGTGAACATTGTAGTCAAACTGACACTAACAGCCTCGACAAACTAGAATGAGTCTCTTTAGCTCTTTTGTTAATAAACCTCGTCTTTTATAAAGACCACTTGTGGACTTGTCTCTGCTCCAGCTGGAGTTTTCACGGTTCTCCCTCTGGTCAGACTCACTTCACGCCTCTGAGACTCTTTGTGATTTAATTTTGAGTTTAAAAGCCTGAGCTCCTTTCTGAAGCCTAGTCTGGCCTAAAGCCTCCTGTTTGCCTGAGGTGGCCCTGCCTGCGGGTGACATTTGTTAGGTGGGCTATTCTAGAGGCCTCACCCCTTTGTTATATTGTACTGCTAGAGCAATCACAACAGAAGGTGGTCTGTCCAGGTGACGTGGTGTTGACCCCTCTGTGGTCACTTTCTGTGTTCTGTTCTCTTCATTATTGTTCAGTCTCTTTATTATTTTCTTTCACACTCCTCCTCACTCTCCTGTCCTCTCATTTTCTGCCCTCTTGTTTCTTCTTGTTGTCCCCTCACCACCCTATCCACTTGACATCGGTTCTTCACTTCTCTTGTTAGTTCCAAATGTCCCCATAACCCTGTCCACCCTCTCCTCCTGTCCACTCTGCCCTCCTGTCCTTATCCTGTCATCTCTCCTCCCTGTTTCCTTGTCCCTCCCTCTGTCCACTTTATCTGCTTTTCCTTTATTCAGCTCATCTCACACTCCTCCTCTTTGTTGTTCTCCTTCTGTCATCTCTCATTATCTTTGTTGTCCTCCTGTCTGTCACCTCCGTCCAGCTCCACTTGTCCACTGCTCTTTGTCCTTCTTGTCCCACTGCCTGTCCTTCTCCTTCCTTCAGTCAGTCCATGTGGTGTCCTGTGATCAGTCTGTCCATCAGGCCGTCAGCTGTGACTTCATAACCCCACACACCTCACCCTGTTTACTCACCTCAGTGTCTTTAATTTACAGTTTGGGGTCTGCAGACCCTCACACAGCTGATGAGCTCCTGAATTTCTCAGGTTGTTGCTGCTCAGGGTCCAGTACAGTCAGCTGTGAGTGTGGAGAAGAGAGGACTGAGGAGAGAGATGAGGAACATTTGGAGGTGAAACGACATGAGCGCAGGCTGTGGAGATAAAGAAAGAGAAGTGAGGACATGAGGAGGGACAGACAGACAGACAGAAGGCCACAGAGCTCAAAAGCTCAATGACTGTTGGCATTTTTACTTTTTACTGAGCCTGTTTGAACCAGAGACCACCGCTGTTCTTATAAGTAAGGCACCAAACACCTGAGAGGGTCTCCTGCCTTCATGCTGTACTGACAGGTGAGAAGTCATTGAAATGGACACACGGACATTAATATTGGAGATGAACCTCAAAGAAATGAGACTGACAGCGTCCTGCACTTGAGAGGCCACATAGACTTGTAGAAGGTGACAATGGGGGGGTTTGACAAAGTGGGATGTCTTTATGTCATTCAGGACTCGGGTTGTGTAGACATTTTGTGTGATTTGTAGGACATCAAACAAAGACAACTGTTAGACATTCTGGTCACTGCAGAGCTTAACACTCAGCTGTTTGTCATGATGGACTCTCCTCACGTCACAGTAATTAGATGATGACGATGACACTCTGTTGGTTTAAAGGGAAAAACACTGGACCTGACTTTAGGAGTGATGATATAATGGGCATGGAGGACAAGACTGACATGTGACACTTCTGTCCTCGGCCACTCAGACCTCACATACTGACCGGTGACACTGACCAGCTGACCTTTGTCCACTAAACACCTCAGTGGTGCTGAGCTCAGTTTTCTTATTCCTTCTACTAATTTGTAATAAAGCAGGAGGACGAGCTTCAAATGGACTGTCAGCCTCCCAAAGTCAAGTCCAGTGGGCACAGAGGTGGTCTGAGTGGACTGAGAAGAGACCCCCATGACTGCTGACCACTGCTGTCCATTCACAGCTCTACCCATAAGTGATTTGATCAAAATGACGGAAAAGGAAATCCAGCACTTTATCAGCTGACTGCACAGGACATGTGGGGTCACATGAGTGACATGTTTGTGTCCTCACAATTTGAATTTGTCACAACCTTCCAAAATTGTAAAAAGTAATTAAATAAAATAACAAGAACATAAGAAAACATTAATTATTAAAGACAAAGCATATACGTAACTGTAAAGAAGTAATAAACAAAGTAGAAAATAACAATATAAACAATCATGAAATATTTCTAAATTAATGAAAAACACAGTAATATTACAACAAAACAGCCAAATAAATGCATATATATATATCATATTATATTTAGTTTATTATAACTGTATACTGTTCACCTATTTTTCCTTGTCTTCATCATCATGTTAAAATTGTTTTCTTTCTTCTTTGTTTATTATTTATTTATATTTCTACCTATTTAGCTTTGATAATCAATTCCTGTTATATATAGTGGCAGATCTACTATGAAAATAATGAAGTTTATGTTTCAGGGCTCAGATGGGACTTTAAAAGTTTGGGACTATACTTTATGAGAAGGGGCTTTTAAAACATCATAATAATAATTAAATAGTGGCATTCAATACAAAATATTACTTAAAATTAAAGTCAACCTTGTTGCTAATTGTGAAAGGTCCCCAAAATATTTCAAGCTTATTGTATTACTTTCATTTTACCTAGTTATTCCTCTTTACATTTTAATATGCTAAAAGTGTGTGTTTGCACGTAATATAATCACATACCATTACTGTAATTCCTCTTGTGTTATATTCAATCATTATATCTATTGACAAATTTCCCCATGAGGACATATAAAAGTTCTATCTATCTATTTACACTGATTCTCATTGGAGTTTACATCCCACCTGACACAATACTGAATGAAGCACAGTATCTGCAGAAGTCAGCAAGACTACATCACTAGTTTGGAGAACAGTCATGCAAACTTCTCAGTTATACTGATAGATGATTTTAATAACACAAACCTTACCATCGAGCTTCCCAAATATAAACAGCTTTTTAAACGCCCTACCAGGATGGGTAGACTTTGGATCACTGCTGTTGCACTATATGTGACACATACTGGGCTTTACCTTGCACACTGCTGGGTAATTCTGACCACGATATTCTACAGTTACTACCTACTTATAAACAAAATCTAAAATTAGCTAAACCAATAAAGAAATCAAAGCGCACGGTGGCGCAGTGGGTAGCGCTGATGCCTCGCAGTTAGGAGACCCAGGTTCCCGGGTCCTCCCTGCGTGGAGTTTGCATGTTCTCCCGTGTCTGCATGGGTTTCCTCTGGGTACTCGGTTTCCTCCCTAACAGTCCAAAGACATGCAGGTTAGGTGCATTGACGATCCTAAAATTGTCCCTAGTGTGTACTTGGTGTGTGTGTGGGTGTGTGTGTGTGTGCGTACCCTCCAGTGAGCTGGGTTTGTTTGCTGCCTTGCGCCCTGTGTTGGCTGGGATTGGCTCCAGCAGACCCCCATGACCCTGTAGTTAGGATATAGAGGGTTGTATAATGGATGGATGAATGGATAAAGAAATCTGTATGTTCATGGATCAGTTGAAGCATTCCTAGATTGTCTGGACAGTACAGATTAGGACGTTTTAAAATGCCTGTAAAAACAGTCATAAGATGACTGACACTGTTACATCTTATATCAGCTTCTGTGAAGAGGTATGCATGTCCAGCAAATTTGTTGTGTTTTTAACAATGGAGTGCCGTGGTAAACTGAAGATCTAAGAAATCTCTGTCAGGTAAAAGAAAGAGCCTATAAAACTAGTGATAAGGATGCATACAGACAGGACAAGAATCGGCTAAACAATGCAATCAGATATGCTAAATGGAAACACAAAAATAAACTGGAGCTTCAGTGTTCAGCAGACAATCACTCCCCTGTATGGAGAAGACTTCAGTGTGTTGCTAATTAAAAAAAGAAGACATCTCCCAGTGCTCACTCAGATTCATCCCTCCCTGACAGACTTAACAAGTTGATATGGCAGATTTGAACAACAAGGTGATGAATATCTGCAATTGCTCTGCTTCTTCAGGTCTGAAGTGGATTTAACACCAGCCATTTCTTCACAAAGTCTCTCCCCTTCTTCCTTTTCAATCAAGGAATACAACATCTGTAAGCTGTCTGGAACACAGAACAGCAAATAGTCAGGTGGTTAGGATTCTGTCTCACTTAATCTATGCAACTATGCAACCTTTGAGTACAATGCAATTACTGTCTCCTATCTAATTAACATTAACATTGTTGTTATTTATCACCCTCCAGTTTTGCCCAGATGATAGCAGCCCACTTCTAAACATTGGGGTCCTGAACATCCACCTGGACAGTCCTCCTGCTGCATTCTTTCTCATTCTATTTTCCTCCCTTAACATAACACTCCAACTCAAAAGGCCATCAATCTTCACTCCCTACACTCATCTGACCATTTCTTCATTCAGTTCTCTCTGCTTTTCCCCTCTTCTCACTCTTCTAAAACCCCGACTGTATCCTTCTGCCATCACAACCGCTCCATCTCTCCCACCTCTTCCCTGATCTCTTCTGCCTTCTCTCCTCCTGACCATTTCTCCACTTTCCATACCAACGCTACCACAGCCTCGCTATGCTCAACTCTGTCATCCTGTCTTGACAACATGTATCATCTCTCTTCCAGACTAGCATGTCCCTCCTGCCCCTGGCTTTTGAAGCACTTTGGAGTCAACAGACTGAGCTTAGAATAGCTGAACAGAAATGGAGGAAGTCTCAGGCATACCTGAATAAGTACAATCCGTTCTGTTATCTTTCACTTCTGCCACTACCATAGCTAAGGTATGTTTCTATCAGACCAGAATTAACAGCACTACTGACACACACTCTCTGTTCTCTGCTTTCACCTCCCTCCTTAACCCTCCACCACCTCCTCCTCCAACCTCTGATTGGGTCAAAGGGTGGCTGCTATCAGCGGTCAGTTCTCATCATCACTGCCAGTCATCATTCCTCCTACCAAGTGTGAAAGAAAAATTAACTGTTTGCAAGCTACTAGGGGTTAACAGCTGACAAAAGCCATTTTGGTATTACGGCAGGTTATTCATACAGGTGTCTGTCATAAGACAGGGTGCAGTAAGCTGACTGGACTCAAGGACAATTTCCAGTTTCTTAGGAACGCATCTATTTGATACAGGAAACGTGACTTTCCTTCTTTAGGGTGTATCTATCTGATCAGTGAAAAACACGAACAGATGGGCCATTAGCGTACTTAAACAAAATGCTCAAGTAAACAATATTATGCTTACTTTTAAAGAAATAAGGGAAGGGGAGGAAGAAGAAAGTATAAAATGCCAATAGAAAAAAATGTCATTTTGCTCTTCTGCCTTGCAATGTTGAATCCATATACTCATCTGTGACTCATCTGTGACTGAATAAAAATCTTGTCTTCCTTGGGGTTTTGTTTCTTCCACACAAGCATCACCCAAAATTCTTCACATTCTCTCCACTCTCTGTCGCTGATGTTTCCAACCTCTTCTCCAGTTACCCCACTACTTGTCAACTCAATGCCATCCCCTCACATCTCCTTCAGGCTATCTCTCCTCACTCATTTCTGAAATCAACAAACATCATTAACACCTCACTCAGCTCAAGTACCTTTCCTGCCATGTTCAGACCTCCTCTGATTACCCCACTCCTCAAAAACAACAGTCATGTCTATCCTAAGTTAGCCATTACAGACCAATATCTCTCCTTTCCTTTACTTCTAAAACACTGGACTGTGCTGTGTGTCTAACCAAGTCTATTTTACTTGTTTGCTCAATCCCAATCAGTCCGGCTTCAAAAGTCACCACTCTAATAATTGATTACATTTATATAGCACTTTCTCAGTACTCAAAGCACTATCCACACAGGGAGGAACCGGGCAGCGAACCCACAATCTTCCACAGTCTCCTTACTGCAAACCAGCAGCACTAACACTGTGCCACTCTACTGAGACAGCTCTACTGATTGTGGTAAACCAGCTATGGTTAGCTAGAGCTGTCAGCACGTCATCAGTCCTGATCCATCTAGATCTCTCTTTTAGATCTTTCCTCTGCTTTTGCCACAGACAACCACAAGATCCTTTCAGTTAGCCTCTCTAAGTTTGGCATCACCAGGACTGCTCTCAGATGGACTGTGTCCTACATTTTGAGCAGATCACAACATCTGATATTGCAAGGAAAAATGTCAGGGATGCATCAGACTTGCACAGAGCTGCCTCAAGGATGAATCCTGAGTCCTCTACTCTTCCCTTCCTACACCACTTCACTGAACCCCATCATCCAATTCAATGGTTTCTCATATCTGTGATCTGCTGATGATGCAAAGCTGTACCTATTGTCCACTTCTGAGGACAACATGGTATCGACTAGAGTCTCTGAATGACTTACTGGTATTTCAACCTGGATGAAGGACCAGCATCTACAGCTCAACCTGGTAAAGATGGGGCTTCTTATTATCCCAGCTAGACAGCTCCCTATCTCTGTATATCTCATTGTCACCAACACCTAACAAGTCAGTACACAGCCTTGGGGTGATGATAAGCATCAATCTTGCTCTGACCACATTTCTGATATCTGTTGTTCATGGAGATTCACTTTGTTAAACATCTGCAAGATCAGACCTTATCTGACTGAATACACAACCTAACTTCAAGTCCAGACTTTGGTCTTCTCACACCTGGATTACTGCAACTCACTACTAGCAGAGCACCCACATGTACTATCAAGCTACTGCAGATGGTCAAAAATGCAGTGGCCATCTTGTATTCAACCAGCCAAGACAGGCACATGTCACTCCTCCCTTCAGATTCCTACTTTGGCTCTCTGTAGCGGCACACATTAAGTTTAAATTCTCGATTCTTTCCAACAGAGTTATCAATGGGTCAACACCTGAGTATATGGAGATAGTGGTTCGGTGCTATGCTCCTTCTTGCTCTTTCTGCCAGTGAAAATCATCTGGTGATGCCATCTCTGTGTGGTATCAAATTTCAATTCAGATGCTTTTCATGTGGAGCTCCTAATTGGTGGAACAAGTTGCCCACCTTAACCAGCCTGTGATAGCCTTGGTTGCCTGCAGCTCTCACACTCCCTTGAAACTGAAACATCAATAGTCATGTCCGAGGATATAAGGACATGAATGAACAAGATGCCAACATGAGTGGCAGCCTACCCAGCAGCTTCATCTGCATTACAGCATTTTTCTTTTCTTTTTGTTTTCTTTACTCACTGTATAACACAGAGTTTTTCTTGACTGTTTATCTACTAGATGTGTAGTTCTTTTATTTAAGTATACTATGTATATGGATCTTTTCACAACACAAGTGAGTGGCAGGAACTTTGTTTACACAAAGGAAGAAGTACTCGCACTCTAAACTAAGAGACGCCTGGTGGAGTGCAGCTCATTCTGGAAGAACTGAGGCACAGGTATCGGGATGCAGGGCCAGTGGTAAGGCAAAGGCAATGGAAATATAAAACATCTATTCCATTGGTGGAAATGGGGGATGTAAACTCACTGGTTAACAAGACAGATGAGCTAGCAGAACAAGTTAAAACCATTGGGCCTATTGGGTGTGCAATTTGTTGTGTCTGACGAAGACGTAACTAACCGACAACATTCCCAATGTGAGCATGGACATTCAGGGCTTCACAAACCATAAGAGCCGACAGGGATGCTAAACGCTATTTGGCAAAAACAATGGTGGGGACTCGCACTATTTATTAATATCAGATGGAGTAAACCGCAAGATGTAACAGGGGCATGGGTGTCTATCCATACTACATGCCGAGGGAGTTTTTCATGCAATTGTATTAGTTTTTATGCATTATTGTGCTGTATGTACCATCTACATTACCTGAATTGAACTGTAAGACTACAAACCCAGTGTATTGTGATTGCCTTATTTATATAATGTTTGTTATCTGTATAGGATGTACATGAATGTTTGTAATTAACTTGGTATAAATTTCTTGGCTACTAAGGGTACTTGAATTTCTCTCAGGATCAATAAAGTATCTATCTATCTGGTTTAATTCTACAACAAAACTAAGTGTCCAAAACCAAAATAAAGAGCAGTGCTTCTCAATCAATAAATCAGTCAGTCAGTCATTCTCCAACCCGCTATATCCTAACACAGTGTCACGAGGGTCTACTGGAGCCAATCCCAGGCAACATAAGGTGCAAGACAGGAACAAATTACTGAGCAGGATACCAGCCCACCACAGGGCACACACACACACACCAAGCACACACTAGGAACAATTTAGGATCACCAGTGCACCTAAACTGCATGTCTTTGGACTGTGGAAGGAAACTGGAGCACCCAGAGAAAACACACGCAGACACGGGAGAACATGCAAACTCCACGTAGGAAGGAACCCAATAAAAGTGTTCTTTGGTGAAAGTTAAAATCACAGTAAATAATCCATACATAAAATGAGGGAAAAATCTCAGTCAGCTTCTGTCCATTAAACACAACAAAAGCTTCTGTGCCACCTTCTAAAACTGACATCTCCTCTGCTTACCATTGAAGATCTCACCAAGAGGCAAAACCACCGCAAGGGCAGTCATCCTTCACATTGGCTTCTGTCCCAGTCATCTCTAGGTGGTCACCGCTTAGGCCCACAAACTCAGTTTGTGTTCCCACCACCATCCCATGGCCTCGTGAGACTTTCTCCTTTCTCCTGCAGCCATCCTTCAGCCTTCATCAGAAGCCCAATCGGTACATTGGGTCGGTCTTGATCCTTGGGCACTTTAGCAGGTTTCTACCTTGCCCCTTAAGCACCGTGTGCTAACCTCTTAGGGCAACTTCTTGACAAATTGTCTCTCTCTACAGCATCAGCTAAGCCACTATTCTGGATATACTTTCTTTCTCATGTAACCTCTGCCTGCATCATTTAATTTTTCTCATTTTAACCTCATAGAGGCTCAGGTTCCTAATTACACAACCCAGAGTGCTAATGAGGACACTGGCTGAACCACACGTGTCTGCAGGTGTAAAGTGCGCTCCGCCAATTCACCACCAACACTCCAGTGCTGCTCTGCTCCCCACACTAACACATCAACCTACGCCCCTCTGAGTCCACCATTTTAATTTAAAACCTGCACGACAATTGACCCTAACATGTGTCACCACACAGATTTGTATTTAATAGTAAAGAGAATCACGCAGTGACCAGAGTGACCAGTGGAGCACAGCACTAGTGTGATAGGTGTCCTTAGTGACGTCAAATTATACACATGTCCAGTCGGCCATTTGATTGTCTGCTGGCATTGAGGAAGACCCTGACTGAGTGAAATGATAAAAGAAGGATTTGTGAGACAGAGGGTCTGGACCTGTGATGACATTAGTGAAGACCATGTGTATAAAAATATCAAAAGGCGCTATATACTGGATTATTGAGAAAGTCATGTGACAGCCTACACTGATCATGTGTTAAGTTTCTTGTTTTAATGTCCCACAAGAGACACAAGTGTGAGTTACAAACACAAGAGGGCGCCACTCCTCACACTGGAGTATCTCACTGACACGCCCACTGAGGTCACCTTCCCAGAATCCTCTCAGTGTCTCTGATGTCTACTGCACATGATGTGTGTGTCCACCTGTCGGTTATTAAGCCCACTGACAGATATATGTCGATGTCCTGTGTAGACCTGGGGGTCATGTCTTGTAGAATGATGTCGGCCTGTTCAGTCCACTTGGCTATAATGGCGGTCACTTCCTGTGTCTCCCACCTTACTGTCCACACTGCCTTTAGTCCTAATCCTCTCCTCCCTGTGACCTTTTCTTTCTGTGCATGGCTGGCTGGTCATTTCTACTGCTGCTGTCCACCTTTCCTCCTGTTCCTCTGTTCTCCTCTCTATCCTTCTCCTTATACTCTGTCTTATCCTCCTCTTTTATTCGTCCTTTTCTTCCTTCTGTTCACCTCCTTCTCTTGTCGCTCCTTATCTTTGCTCTTCAATTCTCTTTGTCCTTATCTGCCACTCCAGAGGGGCCCAGGGTCACATGCTGTCTTTATGAATTGAATTATTAAAGTGAAATCTGCAGTTGTGTCACCTCACATCCATCTGTCTGTCCATAAGGGACACTGCAGTCTGTCCTGATGAAACACAGCATTTGTGTTGTGGGAGTGGAAAAGTCAGAGCGATAATGTGACAAGAAATAAAATTCATGAGACACACACACACACACACTGACACACACACACACACTCTTGTTGTTCACTTACTTCAGTTTCTCTAATTTGCAGTTTTCACTCCTCAGCCCCTCACACAGCTGATCCACTCCTGAATCCTCCATGTTGTTGTTGCTCAGGTTCAGTTCAGTCAGTCGTGAGTGTGGAGCAGAAAGAGCTGAGGAGAGAGCTGAGCAACATCTGGAGGTGAGACCACAAAATTTGAGGCTGTAGAGATAAAGAGAGAGAAGTTGGGGTAAGAGAGAGAGAGAGAGAGAGAGACAGACAGACAGACAGACAGAAGGACAAACAACACAAAGGTTCAATGGCCACTTGTATTCTGACTTTTCACTGAAGTGCAGTGTGAACACGAGACCACTGCCATTCTTATAAAGTAAGGCGCTATATACCTGACAGGGTCTCCTGCCTTCACGCTGGACTGACTGGTGCCAAGTCATTCAGACTGACATGTGGACATCAACACTGGATAAGAACTTCACAGACATGAGACTGACGGCGTCCTGCACTCAGGTGACCAGATGGACTTGTCACAGGTGACCATGAGGTGAGGATGACAAACTGGAATTCTTGTCTGTCATTTACCACTCAGGACTGGCAGCTCTAGGGTGACCAGCAGCAGGTCTGTTTGTCTCTGTCAATGTTGAAGTTTATTTATTTGTTGTGATTCATTTTTAATGATAGGTTAATTTTCTGAACAGGAATAAAGTAATATATGTATCACTGAAGTGTTATGGAGTCTCTCTTTTATTTGTTTTTATTATTTTGGTGATACTTTTCACTTCTCTTGCTATCATCCCGATGCATCTTCTATTCACCTGAGTGATTCAGTACAGCCAGGAGTTTCTACTGTGACGGTACCTGTTAAGTGCAAACACAGACCAGAGCTGCATCCAGAACTTTCGGCTTTGAAGAGACAAGATGAGTCTGATGAAGGTGACAAGCAGAGGACTCTGAAATGGGGCAGATGTGGTGTGGCTCATTTGAGGTAACAGGTAACCCAACACATTCCACTTTGACTGTAATAATGGCGACTGTGCAGTCCTTACATAATCAACTTGATGAATTACAAACTAAAGCTTCAAACAGAATACAGAGAAACCTGCATTATGCAGACGTGGCTCTCTTGAGTCCATCAGTGTCACGGAGCTCATCATTGAGACGTCATCGTCACAGGTAAAGGGCCCGGTGGGATCTTCCTGTCTGTATATAAATGGGGGTCTCAATCAGTAACAGTCAGAAAAGCAGTGAGCTCTGCGGACATTGAGCTGCTCAGCGTGTCACTCAGACCACTCTACTCGTCCAGAGAATCTCAACAAATATTTGTCAGCATTGTTTGTATTCCTCCTAAGTCCCACCCATCGATGTCAACTGAGACGATTATCACAGCTTTAGTCGACACACTGAAAGTGAACACTCAGACCAAAGCATCAGAAGCCTAACCTTTGTCACCAGGCCTTAAACAAAGGCACCAAAAGCACAAACACATTTCTGACTTGCACTTTGTAATTCTGCAGCACTCTTGTGAAATACTCCACACTATTTCTTACATTCAACAGTTTCTGTGGGAATTTTAAAGTCCACAAGAACACAGTGAAGCTCTGGAGTGAAGATTCAATCCAAAGTCTCCAAGCCAGATTTCATTGTCCACACCGAGACCTTTTGATGGACTCCTGCACTGATTTAGTTGAGCTTTGTGATGTTATCAGCAGCTCTGTTTCTGTTTGTGAAGACGTGCTGATCTGAGCTAAAAGTGTGAAGGTCTATCTGATCAACAAACCCTGGGTCATCAAATCTATAATGTCATTATTATATCAAAAGAAAAAGTGTCTTTAGACGAGGAAATACTTATGAGGCACAAGCTGATCAAAGGGAATTAAAACTTGACATTAAAAAGATAAAGTTGGTTATCAGGATAAAACTGAACAGAATTTGTCCACACAAACTTTAAGATCGATGTAGTCAGACATTAAATCCTTAGCTGGACATCATCAGCCAAAAATCAAAACCATGTAAGGGTTTGTGGTTTAAACTGCCTCTGTGATTGAGCTAATGGGTTTAATTAATACGACTGGGGATGTGAGCAGTTTGATTTCACTGAGCGAGGACTCGCTTGAAGAAGATGGTTTCAGATAACAGAGGGATGTTTATGTTCAGAAGGACGCAGAGAACATTTTATAAAATTAAAACCAAATAAAAGTCCTGGACCAGACCATGTTAGTAGTGGGCTCTTGAGAACTTCTGCAGCGTAGCTCAGCTCCATTTTTATTTTATTTTCAAAGTTATCATTTAAATAGAAGAAGGTCCCATAGCTCTAGAAATATGTGACAGTAACACCAAAACCCTAAAAACCTAAAAGACTTCACTCCAGTCGTTCTGACATCACTGGCTGTGAAAACATTTAATAAACTTCTAAAGAGGAACCTGGAGATGAAGTAAAGGACAAATCAACATCAGACATTTTCTCTGAAGTCCTTACAGCACCAGGAAAAAGACGACATTAGCAAAATTTAATATTCGGCCATAATGTGCAGATGAAGGCCTGGTGTGAACAGGAATGTTTTACTTTTCTCAGCCACTGGAATGCCTGTCACTGTAAACATATTTACTGACAAGATGGACCACATCTACAAGAGAAAGGGACAAACAGTCAAGGAGCGAGAATCTTCTGGGAAGTGAGCAGATTTTTAAACTGAGGAAGATACAAAAAAATCAACAAAGAGTAACTTCCCTCATTTAAAATTAGAAATAAAATTCATGAATGAGAGTTGAGGGATTGACTTGGGACTCTGATATTGTGGGAATTACAGAGTCATGACTGAATCAGAGTGACTGAGAGGAATATCATATTAGTGTCTACACCTGCTTCAGGAGAGACAGACGAGGAAGGAAAGGAGAAGGTATGGCGCTGCATGTGAACGACAATATTTTCAGGGCGACATCTTCAAGATGGAAGAAGGAAACTCGTCAGAATCACTGGGGGTTAAGCTAGTGAAGAAGAAAGGCAGCGATCTGGAAATCGGAGTTTACTACAGGCCACCAAATTCTGAAATGTTAGATAATAACGTATTATTTAATCAAATAAGACAGATGTGCCACAAAGAGGATGTAGTAGTCATGGGGGATTTGAACTTTCTGAACATTGATTGAAAAGACTCATTCAGGAATACAAAAGAGGAAACTGAAATAGTGCAGATGGCAAATGGCTGCCTGTTCACACAGTTTGTCTCAAGGCCAAAATGTGGCCTGTCGAGATCTCAAACAATAAAGACAGAGTAACAAGAACAGAAGTCACTGATACTTTTAAACATCAGTGATCACAATATGGTCAAATGTGAGATAATCTTTGAAAACACACAAATGTACACCAAAAGAGAGACCTTTAACTTGGGGAAAGCAGACTTTATGGAGATGAAGAAGAATCTGCAAAACATCAAATATCAGCAAAGCTAAATGACAGTTGGTGTCACTTCAGAGATGATCTGACCCAGACTCAAAATAAGTTTATTTCAAAACCAACAAAACAAAGGAGTTAAAATCAGTCAATAGGGATAAGTAGGAGCATGATTAAAAAAATGAAAACAGAAAAGATCACATTACCAGAAAATTTAAAAATTAAAATAAATAATAATAATAATAATAATAATAATAATAATAATAATAATAATAATTGTGACATAGAGGAATACCAGACACTACAGCAAGAGATCAAAAGAGAAACTGAAATAAAATTTGCTACAACAGCTAAAACAAACAACAAGCACTTTTTTCAGTACAACTCCAGTAGAAAGACGATAACAGAAGATTTAAGAAACCTTAGGAACATGAAGGGAGAAATCACTGAAAATGAGATTGAAATAGCAAATGACCTGAACTAAGATTTCACCCAAGTATTTATAAAAGAATAAACAAGAAAATGCCTTATGTAGAAATAAAACAAACTCTGAGGTCATAGATTTTAAAGCAAAAGAGTCAGATGTGCTTCAAGCCCTTAGTATGTTGAAGGCTAATAAAACCCTGGACCTGATGGGATCTCACTGATTGTATTGAAAGAAATGAAAGACGTCATCTATAAACTCGTATTAGGCAGATCTGAGAAATCACTTCAGAATGGAGAAACACCGGATGACTGGAACGTTGCAAATGTGACTCCAGTTTTCAAGAACAAAATGGATCCAATGTAATTATTGATCAGTAATTCTTACTTCTGTGCAATGCAAAATTATGGAAACCACAATAAGAAATAAATTAGAAAATTACGGAAATGAAAATAATATACTAAAAAGCAGCCAGCATGGGTTTATGAGAGGAAGGTCCTGCTTTACCAATCTTTTAGATTTTTTGAAGAAGGAACAAGAATATTGACAAAACAACACAATTTACACAGACATTCAATAAGCCTTTGACTCAGTCATCCAACACCAAAGATTAATTCTGAAACTAGAAGCTGTAGAAATTAGAGGCAACCTAAAATCTGGTTTTCTAGTTTGTTATCCGGCTGGAGATAAACAGTACAAATAAGAGGAGAATGGAGTGAGGTCATCAGTGGAATCCCACAGAGGTCTGTCCTTGGACCGTCATTACTTTTTCTGATTTATATTAATGACATTCATTCTGGTATAGTTTGTAAACTTGTCACATTCTCAGATGATACTAAAACAGGAGGATTGGCAGGCACTGAGGAGGCAGCATAATGAATTCAAAAAGACCTGGAGAATCTCCAGAACTGGGCGAACACCTGAAAAAAGAAATTTAATGCAGAAAAGTGCAAAGCGGAACACATGGGCAAAAGGAACTTCAATTATAAATACAAGATGGGATACACTGAGATACAGGAAGAGACATCTGACAAGGATTTAGGGTTTATGTTCATAGAACACTTTCATTGTCTAAGAAATGAACAGAAGCAAAGAAAAGGCAAATAAAAGGTTAGGTTAAATCATAAGAACTGTTGAATTTAAGTCAAGTGACTTTATGATCAAACTATATAATGCACTTTTGACACTTCTAGAGTATTGTGTATAGTTCTGGTCACCACAGTACAAGAAAGACATAGTAGAACTTGAAGCTGTGCAAAGGAGAATAACCAAGTGCATCATGGGACTGAAGAACATGTCCTACTGTGACAGATTCGAGAATTAAACCTGCTTAGTCTGAGCAGAGGAGACTGTGTGGGGACCTCATTTAGGTATTTAAAATCCTCAAAGGCTCAAAGGAGATAAGCAACATTCTTTCAGCTTATGTTTGAATCACATATTCAAGGACATTAGTGGAAATGAAGAGGAAGTGTATTGAAAACAGAAGCCAGGAAGAACTTCTTTACACAAAGATTTGTGGGACTCAGGAACAAACTACCAAGACATGGAGTTGAAGCAGAAACCCTGAGAACCTTTAAGAAGAATCTGCATGAGATATTTGAACAGTTTAGCTATTAGCCAAACAAACAGGCTTAATGAACTGAATGGTCTCCTCTTATTTTTCAAATGTTTTACGTTTTATGTGACTTTGCTTCATCTCTTGTATGACCTCTTGGAGGGCACCAAGACTCATGTGAGGCTTTTGTTTGTAGACTTCTCTTTAGCCTTTAAAGTCAAAGGCTGTCTGTCTGACATGTTGTCCTCATCCACAGGTCCCCTCATGTCTGTTCTTTCATTTCTTTTGTATTCCTCTACACTAATGGTGGTCTCAGTAAATTTGAGGACAGGTTCATCTTAACATGTGCTGATGACACAGTGATTGTTACCCTATTGCAGCGGTTCTCAAACTTTCATATTTTGCGCCCCTGCATAATATAAGATAGACGAGAATAACCCCTGATACAACTAACAAAAGTATGATACTCATGTGGTGTCGCAGTATCCTATCATTTTACTTCCATAAGATTTGCATGTGTTTGGCTAACTTCATGAAATATTTGCAATTTTTTTAAGTACTTTAATAACTGTTAAAATGCCTTGTGTGGTTTTGGTAGTAATTCTAATCCCAAAACAAAGAATAAATTATTTATTCTTATTTAATTATTTTTTATGTAAGGATATGATTAAATACATTTTAATTTTTAAAATCTTGTAAACAAGGACACTGATGAGTCAATCTGCGCGAGGCAAATGTATTTTCGTCCGACAAATATTATACTGCTGCTAGTTGTATCATGAAAATAACTCAATACGCAGTAAATTATTTAACTCAACTTTGCAATATTGGCTACGCTGCCAATGTGGTGCAGTCGCCGCATTAACACCTGATCTACTCTTACTCGAATGTTCGCGACAAATACCGCTATATCTCGAACTTTCCGGATTGAAAATACACGACTATAAAAGCAGCAGCAGCGTGCCACTCGTCATAAAAACAAACTTCAAATAGAAAAAGAGCTCAGAGTGTCTCGATATCTCGAATATCAAACCAAACCTGGACAGGCTGTGTACTTTAAAGCAGGCACATATTAGTCATTAGATCTATGCCTTAGAAATGTTTAATTTAAAATTTAGTTATAATGCATTCATTGTGATTATATGCTTGCAAATTTAAATTTGAAATAAAAATGTAAAAAGTTAATTTTGATGTCTTGTTCATTTATTCGATGCCCCTGGGGTGCACCCCAGAGTTTGAGAATAAGAATGAAACCAGTCCTGGTCCAGTGGAAGATGACTTTTCTACACCTCAATGTTACAAAAAATAATGCACTAATAATCAAACGTAGAAGCAGCACCAGTCACCAACAAGAAACAATCACCAAAGAGCAGGCAGTGGAGATCATTGACAGTTAGAAATATCTGAGGACAATCAAAGACTCAAAGTGACTTTTAAGGGACGCACAGAAGCCAATAGTAAAAGGGACAGCAGCAGCTCAACTGTTTAAGGAAGCCGAGTCTTTGTAATGTCAGTCCTTCCATGATGACACTCTTTTATAAATCTCGTATTGAGTCTGTTTGTATTTATAAACTGCTAGCCTGGTTTGGAAATCTTAATGTCAAAAACAAAAACAGAATAAACTAAACTGTAAAATGGAGCAGTAAAATAACAAGGACTGGACAGTTCAATCTCACAGACCTGTTTAACAAGCAAGTATTACAGACAGCAGGGGTCTTCTGTCAGACACAACTTGTCTACTACATTCTCAACTCCAGGTTTCACCGTCAGATCACAGTTTCAAGGTTCCAAGAATGAAAAGCAATCAGTTCAAAATCTCTTTTATTCCAACTGCTATTAATCTTCTAAATAAATTCAGTTTTAATAAACACACACAGTCTTAAATCATGAGATGATGAAGAGTAGCATTTGCACCAGTCATCAGTTAAGAGTAAATGCTGGTTTAGTTTTGATGTCTAATATGCCCTGCCAGAAGTATTACACTCACTGCTATATTTTAATTATTTGTAGTAAGTTTATGTTTGATGGCTGTGTACTGATGTGATGTGTCCTTATGTTGTGGTCTCCTCTGTAAAACCTGATGAAAAACAAAATTTCTCTCTAGGGACAATAAAACTGAATTGAATTGAAGACCCTTTGCCTGATTTGTAGGACGCCATGGCACATGAGGGTCACTGCTGGACACTGGTGAGCTTGATGCTCGACTGTTTATGCTGATGGACTCTCTTGATGTCACACTAACCAGATGATGAGGACACTCTGTGTGTTTAATGTGACATTATTCAGGACACAGACTGGACCAGACTTTAGGATCAATGGACAGTATTACAAGACTGACAGGTGACACTTTCCTGACCTGACATACTGACTGGTGCCATTGACCAGCTGACCTCCATCCAGTAAAGGCCTCTGTGGTGTTGAGTTCGTTTTTTTTAGTCCTTCTAGTTGGAATAAAGCAGGAAAACTAAATTTAATATAAAACATCAGGTGGAGAAAAAAGTTCAACCTTCAATCCAATATTAATAACAATCCCAGCAAACAATACTAAGCATGACGTCACATACACAAGAACCTCAGACGTTGTGTCACTTTATTCGGTCCTTTGATTACAGACATATGACAGTTGAGCAACTTATTACTGGGGTGTAGAAACTGCTCTTAAATATCACAGTTCAGGTGTTCATAGTTCAGTAGCACCTGTCTGATGAATGGAGGGAGACAAATGTCCATGATGTGTTTCTCAGGTGTTTATAACTTGTTTTACCTTTCCTAATGTTGACAGATCAAACACATTACTCTCCGTTTTGAATTTGAAACCCTGAGGTTGTGGGTTTAAATTCTACCACTGACACTGTGTGACCACAAGAGAGTCACCTCAACCACCATCTAAGAAATGGAACCAATTATATCTCAAACTAGACATTAAGCCCGTTACAATAACGGGCGCTAGAACAGTAGTGCATAAACATTAGTATGAACAGTCTATATTAAATGGCAAGGGACCTTGTATGTGGCTGTAATATGCGTCACTGTATTGTGTGCCTTTAATTTTCTCTTTCAGAAATACTGGTTTGTATTTCTGTGAAATGCGTGTAATTTTGTCTGACAGTAATACAGTGGAACCGAAGTAATTTCCCCCATAGGATTGTATGTAAATACAATTAATCCATTCCAGATCATATGAACTGTATGTAAATATATATTTTTTAAGTTTTTAAGCACAAATATAGTTAACTATACCATGGAAAGCACAACGTAATAGTAAACTAAATGTAAAACATTGAATAACACTAAGAAAACCTTGAACAACAGAGAAAACTAACACTGCAACAGTTTGCGCTATAGCCTTACGATCCGCCGCTAAAAACACCTTTTTAATGAGTTTTAAGCACAGGGAAAAAAAATGAACATTTGAAAATCCGTAATCTAATAAACAACCAAGAAAAGTAACATTGCAACAATGCACGCGCGCGCCTGTGTGTGTGTGTGTGTGTGTGTGTGTCTGACTCTGTCCCGTGTGTGTGTGTGTGTGTGTGTGCGTGCGTGCGTGTTCGTCTCTGTGGCGGGCCTGCGTGTGTGTGTGTGCTGTGCATGCATGTCTGTCCCCATGCGGCCTGTCTCTGTGTGTGTGTGTGAGTCTCTCGCAGGGCATGCGTGCGCACGGACTGTCTCTTGCGCGGGCATGCCTGCCTGCGTGTGTGTGTGTGTGTGCGTGTGTGTGTGTGTGTGTGTGTGTGTCTGTTTCTCGGGGGCCTGCGTGTTCTGTCTGTCTGTCTCTCGCACGCACCAGTGTGTGTGTCTCTCTCTCTCTCTGCACACACAGGGAATGCACAGGAAGAGACGGAACACGTGCGGTGGCCCCACCCATGTGCACTTCACCAGAAGAAACACACACGGACACCTGGACGCACACAGGGTTTTATTAAAGAGGATGTAGTATGTCACCTTGGATAAAGGCATCAGTCAAACAGGAAGTAATAACAAAAATAATAATCTGCCAGATTTGCAGGTCTTCAAGTCCCCGCCAGCTCTGCCCTACTGGTGAAGCCCTGTCACTGCCCTTTGTCACGCACGCGAGTAGGAGGCGCGGATTGATTCGATAACACCTGGGAAACCATTCGCCGCCAGGGAATGGCGGGTATTAACTTTCTCCCTCTGCTTCCTCATAGAAAGAAAGACCTTCCTGCACCATAGGCCTGGATTGACCGCAGTGCGATACTTCCGCCCTTCCTCCGCCATCTTGCCCTGACGCCATCCTTCCCATCCTCCCTTGCGGTCCTTCCCGCATCCCTCCACTTCCGCTCCTCCCCAATAAAATGGCGCGACGCCAGGAGTCGGCGTCGCGCATTATGAACTGTTTTGTTTATAATTTTGACCAGTTTTTGTTTGTGTTTACAATATACGGGGCCGGAAAACCCCAACCCTTGCTACTGTCTCCTCGGTCCTTTACAAGTGGCGAGTCGGCAGGATAGAGAGATCCCGGAATGACGGAGGGACAGGACCTCAACACGTGCTGCAGGATGAATGACCAGCTCCAGGCGCTGCAGCTGCGCAAGCCGCCACCACCGGGAGCTGGAGGCCACGAAGGCCAGGTTAGTGGAAGCCCAACGGGCGAGACCAGACCCGCCAGGCAGCCGCCTCCTATGGTCCGATGGGCCCTTCGGAGGACGCCGATGCCTACCTGGGCATGTTTGAGAGGACGCCACCCGGAACGAAAGTGGCAGCGGTCCGAGTGGGCGTCCATCTTGGCGCCATACCTGAAGGGACCCGCGCTGCGGGCCTATTATGACCTCCCTGAGGAGGAGGCCGCTAATTACGACCTCCTCAAGCCCAAATACTGGCCCGCTACGGCATTAGCCCGGCCAGCAGGCGGTCGAATGGCGGAACTGGGTCTTTGACCCGAAAAGCCGCCGCGCCCAGGCGCTCGAAGTTCTGGGGCAAGATGGGCCGCTGGCTACGGCCAGAGAGCCCCACGGGCGGAAAGTGGTCGAGCGGGTGGCCTGTGAAGGCCTGGTCAATGCGATGCCCAGTTCCCTCGCCCAGCAGGTCCGGGACACGCCTATCAGAACATGTCGGGCCTCCTCGACGCCCTGGAGCGCCAGTTGGCGGTCCTCCGACTTGGGGGTCAGAAAAGCCTGCTCGCTGGAACCGCAGGGACGGGCGGCCACCCCGAGCCCTCGACGCTGCAGAAGCGCCAGCCAGAGCCAGAGAGAGGCCGGGTCCGCGCTGTTTCAAGTGTGGCGAGACCGTCACCTGCTGCCAAACTGCCCCCATCACATCGCCCGGAGCCTATGGACTGCAGCTGGACATCATCGGAGAGGTATTGTACCCGCCGCATCCCTTGGCGAGTCCGAATCACGGGAGTGGTGTTGCTAAATGGGCACGCCGTGGTGGCTTTGTTTGATTCCGCAGCAACATTACCATTGTTGCTCGCCGCTTTGTCTTACCGCAACAGTGGTTAAAACAGCATTTGTTGGTCACCTGTGTGCATGGGGGACTAGGTCATATCGCTCCGCCACTGCTATGTCACCTGGAAGGGGAACCAATCCAAATGCGGTCGCTGTGTTACCTGACCCCCTTCCCAGTGATTCTGGGACAAGACTGGTCTAAAAGAATCAGCGGTAAGCCATTCGCCGCTCCCGGGCCTCGTTGGATCTTGTTATGAGGGGAAAAGGCACCTCCCGCGCCTCCACGCCGTGCACAAGGGCAGGCCCTATGGGCGCTGGTGTCTCGGGGACCTTCCGTGGCTACGGACCTTGACCCGAAGATTCCCCGGAGAAGGGACTAGCCAGGGAACTCTTCCCGGCCCAGGCCCCAAGACCCTCTCGCGCCTGGACCATCAATTTCGGTCCACGCCGCCTCCTTTAAGAGGGAGCAGTGGAATGATGACTCCCGCGCTTTGCCCGAATGCGATCGTTCTGCCTAACAGCTCAACAGCGGACGGATCCACACCGCGGGAACCCTTCTTTGTCCTTGAGAATGATCTGTTGTACCGAAAGTGGCTACCCATGAGGGCGAGGTGCGGAAGTTGTTGCTAATTCCGCTGCACCTTCCGGGGGAGATATGCGAGTTGGCACATGCTCACCTCCTAGGCCCACCTCGGGGCGAAAAACACTGGAGAGGATTAAGCCCGCTTTTACTGGCCTGGGATCAATGAGGAGGTCGGCGGTTCTGTCAATCCTGTCCGGAGTGCCAGACCCGCCAGATTCCTAGGAGGGACCGTGCTCCTCTAGTCCCTATTCCCTCGTGGACATCCCCTTTGAAAGGATAGGGGTCGATTTGGTGGGACCCTGGAGCCCTCAACCCGTGGCCACAAGTATATCCTAGTCATGGTGGACTATGCCACCCGGTACCCAGAGGCGGTTCCCCTGCGCCCGCTAATACTAAAAGCATCGCACGGAACTGGTTAATTTGTTTTCCTGCGTGGGCATACCCAAGGAGGTCCTCACGGACCAGGGTACGCCTTCACTTCGGATACGTTCAAGGAGGTAGCCAAATTACTGCAGATAAAGCACCTGAAAGCGTCAGTCTATCACCCGCAAACTGACGGGTTGGTCGAACGATTTAATCAGACGCTTAAGCAGATGCTCCGCAAGGTAGTCAGCGCGACGGCAGGAACTGGGACCAGCTCCTCCCGCCGTGCTTTTGCCTACCGGGAGGTACCCCAGGCCTCTACAGGCTTCCTCCCCTTTGAATTACTATACGGGCGACAACCCCGGGGAATCCTCGACATCCTAAAAGAAGGCTGGGAGGCCGAGGCTCTTCCCTCCTCTAACATTTTGGAGTACGTAGCGCAACTGCGCGACCGACTCACAAAGATCAGGCCCCTCCTAAAAGAGCACGTGACTCGTGCGCAAGCAGCGCAGGCCCGGTGTTACAACCGCAACTCCGTCCTCAGGGAGTTCCGCCCGGGACCGAAGTTATGGTGCTCGCCCCGACCTCCCACTCGAAGCTGCTCGCTCACTGGCAAGGGCCTTACGAGGTTAAGGAGAGATAGAGAGGAGCTCCCCAGCTCCCGTAGGTCACTCTCCCTTTTCGCAAGCACAACTGCCCTTAACCTCGGCGAAGAGCTGACCCCCAAGCAGCGGCAGGAGTTAGCCCAAACACTCCGAGCCATCCCCGAGGTAGTGAGCGAGTCACCCGGCCGGACCGCGCTGATTGAGCACGATATAGTCACGGAGACCGGGGTAATCGTCCGGAGAGGCCCTACCGACTCCCGGAGGCAAAACGCGCAGAGGTCGAACTGGAGGTGAAACGTATGTTGGACATGGACATAATTGAAGAGAGCCATAGTCCCTGGTCCAGCCCTATTGTCCTCGTCTCCAAGCCAGACGGCTCCTGGAGGTTCTGTAACGACTTTAGACGTCTGAATCAGATCTCCAAGTTCGATGCCTACCCCATGCCCCGCATTGACGACCTCCTTGAGCGGCTGGGTACGGCTCGGTATCTGACTACCCTTGACATGACAAAAGGGTATTGGCAAATTCCTTTAACGGCATCCGCAAAGGAGAAAACGGCCTTTAGCACCCCTAGCGGGCACTGGCAGTACAAGGTCCTCCCATTTGGGCTGCACGGGGCCCCGGCGACCTTCCAACGTCTGGTAGATAGAGTGCTGAAGCCCCACCAGTCCTATAGCGCCGCCTACCTGGATGACGTTGTCATCTATTCCGCACCTGGGAGGAGCATCTACTGCAGGTCGCAGCTGTCCTCCGAACACTGGCTAAAGCCGGCCTCCGCATAAACCCCCGGAAGTGTTTTTGGATTAAAGGAGGCCAAATATTTAGGCTACCTCGTGGGACAAGGACAGGTGCGCCACAGAGCTCCAAAGTTAAAGACATCTTAGAATGGCCCGTCCGAGTACCAAGAAACAGGTGCAGGCTTTCTTGGGGCTTGCGGGTTACTACCGCCGGTTTGTTCCCCGCTTCTCCGAAAGAGCAGCACCCTTGACTGACCTGACAAAAAGGGCGCTCCCCTATATGCGTGGTGTGGACCGACAAAGCAGAACACGCGCTCAGTGACCTAAAGAAGGCCCTAACGCCGGCACCTGTGTTACGGACGCCCGATTTTGGGCTCCCGCTTATTCTCCAGACCGACGCGGACACAGGCCTGGGTGCCGTGCTGAGCCAAAGCGCCGATGGTGTCGAGCACCCTGTGATGTACCTTAGCCGAAACTGATGGACCGGGAGACCCGCACGCGGCAGTGGAGAGGGAGGCCTTGGCCATTAAGTGGGCAGTGACCCACCTCCGTTACTACCTGCTGGGTCGCGATTCGCTCTGGTGACTGATCACGCTGCACTTCAGTGGATGTCCCTACACAAAGAGTCGAATCCGCGGGTCACCAGGTGGTTCCTGGACTTACAGCCGTATAAGTTCACTGTCACTTATCGGCGGGCACCCTTCAGGCCAATGCCGATGCCCTCTCGTATTCACGACCTCTCGGTTAGGTCCGCCCGACCTGACGGTCCTGGGCTAAGGGGGATCGTGGTCACGCGACGCAGTAGGAGGCGCGGATTGATTCGATAGCACCTGGGAAACCATTCGCCGCCAGGGAATGGCGGGTATTAACTTTCTCCCTCTGCTTCCTCATAGAAAGAAAGACCTTCCTGCACCATAGGCCTGGATTGACCGCAGTGCGATACTTCCGCCCTTCCTCCGCCATCTTGCCCTGACGTCATCCTTCCCATCCTCCCTTGCGGTCCTTCCCGCATCCCTCCACTTCCGGCTCCTCCCCAATAAAATGGCGCGACGCCAGGAGTCGGCGTCGCGATATGAACTGTTTTGTTTATAATTTTGACCAGTTTTTGTTTGTGCTTTACAATATACGGGCCGGAAAACCCCAACCCTTGCTACTGTCTCCTCGGTCCTTTACACCTTCTTGTATTTATTTCCAGCTCTCTGTTCTTTCCCTTGTCCTACTCCACTTTACCAAAGTCCTCAGTTCCCATCTCCTTTCCTTCTCCTAATCCTTCTGTTTCCTATAATGTCTTGTGTCTCTGCTGACCAGTCAGTTGTTTGTTCATTCAGTTGAGTGAAGTTTGTGGTGTTTGGTAAACTCAGATCATTGACTGTGGACTCAGGTTCAACATCATTCACCATTAGTCCATCCAAGTCACTAATCTGCTTATCCTGAGCAGTGTCATGGGACAGCTGGAGCCTATCCCAGCATGCATCAGGCACAAGGCAGGACAACACCTGGACAGGTGGCCAGTGCATTACAAGGGTGAACACACACACACACACACACACACACAGACCAGTTTATTATCACCAGTCCACCTAATATGAAGATCTTTGGACTGTGGAAGGAGATGAGAGAAGCTGGAGGAGACCCATACAAACACTAGAAAGAACATGAAGACTCCATGCTGGGGTTGGCTGGTAACTCTACTGCTGCTGTCAGCTTTTCTTACTCTTCATTTGTATGTTCAGCTCTCACCCTTCTCCTAATCATCTTGTTTTATTTCTCTTTTTCTTCTCTTTTGAGCTCTCTCTATTTCTCTCCTTCTCTTGTCACTCCTTATCTCTGAAACCCTACACTCATTATTCCTGTCTGTCACATCAGTCCTGCTCCAGTTTGTCCCCAGCCACTCTGGTCAGCTCTTCTGCCCCCATTCACAGTGTTTCAGTCCTCTTTCTTATTTTATTTTAGTGATTTTAACAAACTTTAGTGAGGACATCAGAGGAGTGCGAGGGAGGAAAGTGACAACAAAGGATTGGGGACAACATTAAGTGTGGTATTGTGGGATAAGAAAGTTAAAGACTGGATGGAGAGAACGGTGACAGTGGCCACTGTGGGGGAGGGGCTCAAGGTCACAATGCTGTCTTCATTTATTTAATGTGAGTCCACCTCACATCCATCTGTCTGTCTGTCCAAACCTGACACTGCAGGCTGTCCTGATTAAACACAGTGTTTGTACTGTGAGAGTAAAACAGTCAGAGCCATAAAGTTAGAAGAAATGCAATTCAACAAACACACACACACACACACACACACACACACACGCACACACTTATTGCTCACTCACCACAGTTTCTCTAATTTGCAGTTTTCACTCCTCAGCCCCTCACACAGCTGATCCACTCCTGAATCTCCAATGTTGTTATTGTTGCTCCCTACAACGAAGCGGTTCTCATCGCCCAGATTCAGTTCAGTCAGTCGTGAGTTTGGAGATGAAAGGACTGAGGAGAGAGCTGAGCAACATCTGGAGGTGACACCACAATCTGACAGGCTGTGGAGAAGAAGAGAGAAGTTTCAGGAACACACGTCGGGTCTCTCAGGTCACACATGCAGGATGGGAGAGGAGAGGCTCATCACAATGATGACAGAGAGAACAAGAAACTGGAAACAGCGAGTAGGAAGACCAGAAACAAGATGGGTTGATGACATCAAAGAACAGCTGGGAGTAGGAGAATGGGTAGTAATAAAGATGGCTAAGGAAAGAAAAGCATTCTGGGAAAACTGAAATGCACCATAGACCTCCAGAGTGCCTTGATGTACTAAAGAGGGTCTCTGGATCTGGAGTCTTTTATTTTTGTGCAAACAACATTTTATGGGCACTAGTAATATCTTGAGAGCACATGTTGTTAATTGTGTGAATAATAATATCTGTATGTTGTACACACAAGATATTGTGTTGATTCTTACAAGCCCAACTACTGAAAAGCTAGCGTGAACTCAGCCATAAAAGCTGCTGGTTAACTGGAGAAGACAGACTCGGGTTCAAGTAAGATCTCATAGCCTGAGAGGGTCACATGAGTGCCTCTGAGTCTGGATGATATGGTCCTGCTGTACCTTTATGAGTGCTAATAAAATAGGTGACAGCTTTTCTACAAGCAGTGGTAAGTATTTTTGTTGCTACAGGAAAACGAAAATCTGATTGAGAGCCACAAAGACCAATGAAAGTGCAGCTGACTTATGAAGTGAATATTCTAGCTTTGTGGATGAGAGTCAGCCATGAGCAGTGATATGTTTTAACTTTGTAAGTTGTTTGAAAATTACTGCCCATCTGTTATTCTGTCTTAAACTAACTGTCTGAGCTCTCCTAATTATTAGTTCTTCACACGATACAGAAGAGAAAAATTGAAATGTAACAGAATGTCCAGAGCATTCCTCAGTAGGACACAAACTCTCACATTTGTATTTGCCATTTTAGTGTGTGGTACTGAAGTTGAATTATTGGAGTGTAATATTAATGCAAGTTGGTTTTAGGTGTGGGAAGCTGCTATTCTATAGACTTTATATTGTCCATTGGGGCATTAATATTATGAATATGTATTATGAGACATCGGGTATATATGTGGTTATGCTAGAGACTTCATAATATGCCTTGAATTTAATTTGGTGGGCGGCACAGTGGCGCAGTGGTAGCGCTGCTGCCTCACAGTTAGGTTCACTTCCTGGGTCCTCCCTGGTGGAGTTTGCATGTTCTCCCCCTGGTCTGCGTGAGTTTCCTCCGGTACTCCGTTTCCTCCCACAGTCCAAAGACACGCAGGTTAGGTGGGTTGGCGATTCTAAATTGTCCCTAGTGTGTGTGTGCTTGGTGTGTGTGTGTGTTCTGTGGTGGCTGGCGCCCTGCCCGGGTTTGTTTCCTGCCTTGCACCCTGTGTTGGCTGGGATTGGCTCCAGCAGACCCCCGTGTCCCTGTAGTTAGGATATGGCGGGTCGGATAATGGATGGATGGATTTAATTTGGTTAAAGAAGCACACAAGAGGGAATTTAAAGATAAAATTGGGTACTAAACTGAGCAGAGAAAACCACAGCTTTCTTAAGAGAATTCTTGTTAATGATAAACCAGTGTTCTGAAATGTAATGCCAAGTCAGAAGTTTTCTTTCTTTTTATTTTCTTGCTTTTTAACTCAGTCTGGTGTGTGTTTAGACCATAATGTGTGTGTGTGTACATATATTAACTAATTTATCTATTTATGTATTCTTTCAGCCAAATTTCCCCTGGGTACAAACAAAGTTCATTCATTTGTTTTCTCATTCGTTCATTCTCTATCTATCTATCTATCTATCTATCTATCTATCTATCTATCTATCTATCTATCTATCTATCTATCTATCTATCTATCTATCTATCTTCGCCAATGGTGAGTTATTATTGGTGTCAGATCTGTATCAGGACTAGTTTCACACTTTTTGAAATTAGCCAAGGTCATGTCCCAAAACCTCATTTCATCACCACATTTCATCACTTTTCATTAACCTCTACCGCTTTGCCTTTTACATATAAATTGACTATGTACAGAGTACCACAAGTTAAAAATATATATTTTTAATAACAGTAGACTGTAGTGAAAGGTAACTTTTTATGTAACTGTCTAAAAATTCACATTTAAAGTTTTTTTTTTTGAGTAGTTATATAATTTAATTATGACTTTTCTCACTGTAGTGTTCTGAACACAGACGAGCTTGTTAATTTTGAGAATTTATAAAATGTTAATGAAATGTTTAGCCTTACATAAAACCTTAGTTAATATTGGCATTGTCTAATCCATCCATCTATTATCCAACCTGCTATATCCTAACTACAGGGTCACGGGGTCTGTTGGAGCCAATCCCAGCCAACACAGGGTGCAAGGCAGGAAACAAACCCGGACAGGGTGCCAGCCCACCGCAGAGCACGCACACACACACACCAAGCACACACTAGGGACAATTTAGAATCACCAATGCACCTAACCTGCATGTATTTGGACTGTGGGAGGAAACCGAGTACCCGAGGAAACCCACGCAGACACAGGAAGAACATGCAAACTCCATGAAGGGAGGACCTGGCAAGCGAAATCAGGTCCCCTAACTGCGAGGCAGCAGCGCTATCCACTGCACCACCGTGCAGCCGGCATTGTCTTAGCAAAGCATAATAATAATAGCAATAATTATGTTGTTACACAAAAGTGAAGTTTCTATTGTGTTGAATGATGTAGCTGAATATCACAAGATGCAGGAAAACTAAAGTGGCTACTTGACATGAGAGATGGTGTGATGGGTCCTCGTAGTCAAACCCTCTTTAACACCCCTGTTTGCATATCAAATAAAGACATCATGGCGTTAATCAATTCAGGAGCAGCACAGACTGTTATTAGCTCTACTTTAGTAAAACAATTGTAAATAAAACTGTTCATTTACATTTTAAACCTCAGACCTACTTGTCTGTGGACAGCGAGCCCACTAGTAAATCACCAAAGTCCACTTAAGCTACAAACAGAAACGTTGAATTTGAAACACAAAACTTTTTCATGATGCCATCATCTGTTTCTCATGTTATATGAGGTTTCTAATGGTGACAGAAGGACAATCCCTCTATAGATTGGAAACGTAAGGACATAACGTCTTCTGTTGGTCCTTTAGATCTCCTTTATTATTATCTCAGCCTTTCTGTAATGCAAGATGTCTTTAATAAGCACAATTGTCCAGAATTAACCACCACATCAGCAATACAACTGGTCAATTTGGAAGCCTCCACAGAGTGTTAAAAAATCCAACAATCTGTCTACGTAGTGAATTCTTATCGTCACTTCATGAAATCTTCAGTGCTGTTGTCTCTCCAATTACCAGTCTACTAATAAACTCCTTGACATTTATGTGAAATCCTGAAGCTCAAAAAGCCTTTGATTGTTTAAAGATTCTCGTCTTTTCTGCTCCTGTGCTGAGCCTTCCTGACATGGCACTATAATTCACAATGGAAGCAGATATAATGTAGTAAAGCACAAACAGTTAGCCATGACAGTGTCCCTTAAGGAGTGTCACCATTGGCGTGAAGGTGCTGTGTGTCCTTTTATTATGCTCACTGATTATAAAAATTTAGAGGATTTAAAAATGATAAATGATTAAACAGCAGACATGCTAGATGGACAATATTCTATCAGCAGATTTGATTTATGCATTACCTCTCACTCAGTTTAATAAAAATAGAAAAGTCAATATTTTATTAACTATTATTATGATGGAGTGACCAGAGTGACAGGGAAGCACAGGGTGAGTGTGACAGGAGTTCTTAATGGCTGTGTAGTGACACTCAGAATATTCACATCTCTATTTGGCCATTTGATTGTCTGCTGCCATTGAGGAACTGAGATGTGTCGATTGAAATAACAAAAGAAGGATTTGTGAAGCCGGGGTTTGGACCTCTAATCACAACAGCAAGCTGCAGCTGAACATGTGTATAAAAAATAAAAGGCCATATACTGGACTGATTAGAAAGTCAGTTGATAGCCTGCACTTATTTTACAAGGAGATGCTTCTTTTAAATGCCCCACAAGAAACAAAAGTGTGAGTTACAAACACAAGAGGCGCCACTTCTTATCTTTGCTGTCCCACTCTGTATGTTCTTGTCTGTCACCTAAGTTGAACTCCAGTTGTCCCCTCCTCTTTGTCCATTGTCACTCTGGTCACTTCTTCTGCCCCACTGACTCTCCATCTTATTCTGTTTTAGTGACTTTAAAACAAACTTTAGTGAGAAGATTAGAGGAGTGTTATGGAGGCACAAGTAACAATGGATATGCTATTTATTCAGACAGGGTTATTTTCCTGGTTGTGATTCAGATGTCACTATTTTGCTTATTTTGTTCATTTTTTATGTTTACATTTTTGATTATTTAGCTTCTTAAGGGGAGAGAATCAGCTGATGTGATGGAAAGAAGGAAGGTCGATATAACTGTTTGTGCAAGGGACTAAATGGAAGGGGAGTAAGACCAGGTGTATTGAGGGGATTCAAATTGTTCTATTATGGTGTGGATGGGAGGAGAAATGGAGTAGGGGTTATTCTGAAGGAACAGCATGTCAAGAGTGTTCTGGAGGTGAAAAGAGTGTCAAACAGAGTAATGATTATGAAGCTGGAAATTGGAGGAGTGATGATGAATGTTGTTAGTGCATATGCACCACACGTTGGTTGTGCAATGGGTGAGAAAGAAGATTTTTGGAGTGAATTTGATGAAGTGATAAACAGTGTACCCAAGGGGCAGAAAGTGGTGATTGGAGCAGATATCAATGGACATGTTGGTAAAGGGAACAGAGGAGACGGGAGGTGATGGGTAGGTATGGTGTCAAGGAGAGGAATGAAGAAGGTCAGAGGACAGTGGATTTTGCCTAAAGGATGGACATGGCTGTGGTGAATACATATTTTAAGAAGAGGGAGGAACATAGGGTGACATACAAGAGTGGACGAAGATGCCCACAGGTTGATTACATGCTATGCAGAAGAGTCAATCTGAAGGAGATTAAAGAGTACAAAGTTGTTGTGGGTGAAAGTGTAGTTAGACAGCAAAGGATAGTGGCCTGTAGGATGACGTTGGAGATCAAGAAGAGGAGAAGAGTGAGGGCAGAACCAAGGATCAAATGGTGGAAGTTGAAATAGGAAGACTGCAAGGTTGAGTTTATGGAGGGGCGAGACAGGCACTGGGTGGTAGTGAAGAGTTACCAGACAATTGGGCAACTACAGCAGATGTAGTAAGGGTGACAGCAAGAAGGGTGCTTGGTGTGACATTTGTAGAGAGGAAGGAGGAAAAAGAAACCTGTTGGTGGAATGGAGAAGTACAGGAGAGTATACAGAGGAAGAAGATGGCAAAGAAGAAGTGGGATAGTCAGAGAGATGCAGAAAGTAGCCATGAGTACAAGGAGATAAGGGCAAGGTGAAGAGAGAGGTGGCAAAGGCTAAAGAAAAGGCATATGATGAGTTGTATGAGAGGTTGGACACTAAGGAGGGAGAAAAGGACCGATGGGCGAGACAGAGGGACCGAGCTGGGAAAGATGTGCAGCAGGTTAGGGTGATAAAGGATAAACATGGAAACGTACTCACAAGCGAGGAGAGTGTGTTGAGCAGATGGAAAGAGTACTTTGAGAGGCTAATGAATGAAGAGAACGAGAGAGAGAAGAGGTTGGATGATGTGGAGATAGTGAATCAAGATGTGCAACGGATTAGCAAGGAGGAAATAGATAGATAGATAGATAGATAGATAGATAGATAGATAGATAGATAGATAGATAGATAGATAGATAGATAGATACTTTATTAATCCCAAGGGAAATTCACAAATAAGGACAGCTATGAAGAGGAAGAAAATGGAAAGGCCGTTGGTCCAGATGACATACTTGTGGAAGCATGGAGGTGTTTAGGAGAGATGGCAGTGGAGTTTTAACCAGATTGTTTAAAGGAATCTTAGAAAGTGAGAGGATGCCTGAGGAGTGGAGAAGAAGTGTACTGGTGCTGATATTTAAGAATAAGGGGATGTGCAGGACTGTAGTAACTACAGGGAATAAAACTGATTAGCCACAGCATGAAGTTATGGGAAAGAGTAGTGGAAGATACAGTAGGTTAAGAAGTGAGGTGATGATTAGTGAGCAGCAGGATGGTTTCATGCCAAGAAAGAGCACCACAGGTGTGATGTTTGCTATTAGGGTGTTGATGGAGAAGTTTAGAGAAGGCCAGAAGGAGTTGCATTGCATCTTTGTGGACCTGGAGAAAGTATATGACAGGGTGCCTCGAGAGGAGCTGTGGTATTGTATGAGGAAGTCGGGCGTGGCAGAGAAGTACGTAACAGTTGTACAGGATATGTATGAGGGAAGCGTGACAGTGGTGAGGTCTGCGGTAGGAATGATGTATGCATTCAGCATGAAGGTGGGATTACATCAGGGATCGGCTCTGAGCCCTTTCTTATTTGTAATGGTGATGGACAGGCTGACAGACGAGATTAGACAGGAGTCCCCGTGGACTATGATGTTTGCTGATGACACTGTGATCTGTAGCAATAGTAGGGAGCAGGTTGAGGAAACCCATGATAGGTGGAGATATGCTCTCGAGAGAATAGAGGAATGAAGGTCAGTATGAACAAGACAGAATACATGTGTGTAAATGAGAGGGAGGTCAGTGGAATGGTGAGGATGATGGGAGTAGAGATGGTGAAGGTGGATGAGTTTAAATACTTGGGATCAACAGTACAGAGTAATGGGGGTTGTGGAAGAGAGGTGAAGATGAGAGTGCAGCCAGGGTGGAATGGGTGGAGAAGAGTGTCAGGAGTGATTTGTGACAGACGGATATTAGCAAGAGTGAAACGGAAGGCCTAAAAGAAAATAGTGACTTCAGCTTTGTTATATGAGTTGGAGACGGTGGCAATGACCAAAAACAGGAGATAGAGCTGGATGCTAAGATTTGCATTGGGTGTGATGAGGATGGGTTGGATTAACAACAACTACTTTAGATAGTCAGCTGATGATGGACGATTTGGAGACAAAGTCAGAGAAGTGAGATTGCATTGGTTTGGACATGTGTGGAGGAGAGATTCTGGGAAAAGGATGTTAAGTATAGAGCTGCCAGGCAAAAGGAGAGGAGGAAGGCATAAGTGAAGGTTTATTGCTATGGTGAGAGAGGACATGCAGGTGACTGGTGTAAGGGCTCGTTTATACTTCACACTCAGAATGCATATGCATCATTGCTGCCACATGTTTCCAGCGTTCGTTTGCTGCGTCCTCTGAGCAGGTCCTCAGAAATTAACACGACGTGAGCGCGAGTTGCACTACCAGCAAAAAGTCGTGGGCAGTGTGATAAAAGTCGGAATGTGTCTCTATTTACTATCCACACGTGACAGTAAGCTGCTTTGAGGATCCTACAGGATCGATTTTTGTGCTTCAAAGTTTGATGAATGGTTCGATATGGTGAAGCAAAATGCCGAAATACAACTACATTCAGTGCTTTTATATTGAAGCGTTCCATATTCCCCAAGGTAATGACAGGAGACATTTTAAAAGTCTCACATATCATATTCTGTGACATCTTTTTTTTCAGAATGTACGTCAGTGTATTTGAGCTACAGAGAAAAAATTAAGGACATGGTGAAATGGTGTATTTTGTAATTAAAGTGAATATTTCGGCTTTAATCTCAAAATGTCCCCTTTAACCTCATAGTTTACTTTATCATTAAGGTAGACCATCGTAACGCCATCTTAAAACCGACCCAGTTGTTAATCACTACCTGCTTCTGGGGCTTCCTCCTGCATTGATAGCAGCGGCAAGAAGCAATTGCCACACAGAACACATTAAATGTATGATATTCCAGCTCTCGCACAGAATCCTTAGATTTAATACTTGATATCTCTTTCATGATGAAATGCATTACACTATGTATATTATATTTTACAGATAAATCTTTAACTTCATTTAAATAATGAATACTGTTAATAATTACACATATGGGGTGGCATGGTGACAGAGCAGTTGCGCTGCTGCTTTGCAAGGAGTCATGTCCTTGGTGGTCCCTGCCTGGAGTTTGCATGTTTTCCTGGTGGGTTTCCACAATGAGCTCTGGTTTCATTCCAAAGACATGAAGGTTTGGTGATTTGGTGACTCTAAAATGACACCAGTGTTTGTGTGTGTTTGTGATCAGCTTCCAATGATGCCCTGATGCACCGTCCAGGGGTTTTGTTTCTGTCTCACGCCTGACACTTACTGGAATGGGCGCATCCCTGGATTGATGGATGGAATCATTAAACATCCTTTTCAGAGATATTGTGGCAAGGTGTCAACGGAATTTCTCACGCGATGGTATCTCGCACTGCCACCTGGTAGAAACATTCCAGATTTATGTAAAGTACGTGTGCAAGTATAAAAAGTAAAATGCTTACATAGCAGTAGCATCCGCTGGATCACATGTGTTAAGCATAAACCTAGCCTAACATAGCAAGATGCAAAGAACAGGAAGAGATGGGAACAGATGATCCTTTGTGGCGACCCCTAATGGGAGCAGCTGAAAATGTTTAAAGATTGTTTGCTATGCTCTATGTGCTTTTTGGGTGGTCCCCCAGATTCAGGGCTACATGCCCATCACAGTCAAGGGAGAAGACTGAGGAAAACCTGCAGTCCCCTACATTTCCTTGTGAATGTACTTGTGCTATGATGAGTTTAGTTACATTTGTGACTATTCTTGTGCTTTCGTCATTACTGGAGTTTTGATTTTTTACCATTTTTGGATTTTTGTATTGGGAAATTGTTTGCCTTAGAGTTCCTTTGCTCTTTCAAGCCTCTCATCGTTTGCTCTTTGGTGCTTATTATGTGTCTTAGAGCATGTTTGTGAAAATAAACCTTTGTATTTATAAAGATTCTTCATTGCCCCTTTTGGTGACTAGCTGGGGTTTGATGGTTCCCTCCTCTTGTGGTCATTTTGATTTGTATTATTTTGACTTATGTGCTTGGGACTTTCTAGTTCATAACAAGAAGATTTGGTCAAAGTTGAGACCAAAACAAAGAATGGACAACTTGGGATTGTGGGAAAAAAGAAAACAACAGCCTGAGGGGTTGATGGTCACAATGCTGTCTTTCAGAATTTAACAATTAAAGAGAAATCTGCAGCTGTGTCCTCATCACATCCATCTGTCTGCCCACATGTGACACTGACGTCTGTCCTGATTAAACATTAAACATGTTTATATGGTGGAAATGGAACATAAAGAGACATAAAGTCAGAAGAACTAAATTTCAAGAAACACACACACACACACTTGTTGTTCACTTACTTCAGTTTCTTTAATTTGCAGTTTTCACTCCTCAGCCCCTCACACAGCTGATTCACTCCTGAACCCTCCATGTTGTTGTCTCTCAAGTTCAGTTCAATAAGTCGTGAGTGTGGAGAAGAAAGAGCTGAGGAGAGAGCTGAGCAGCATGTGGAGGTGAGATGACATGACCACAGACTATGGAGAAGAAGAGAGAGAAGTGAGGACATGTGACAGACAGACAGACCATCGGGGGTCTCAATAAGTGACATGATGACTACAAGCAGAGCTGGATGCTCAGGTGTGTCACTGAACAGCAGGCTGCTGCTAGCATTTGAACTGAAACACAATTTGAACTCCACACCAATGCTGACCTTCAAGGCGCTATATACCTGAAGTATCTTCTGTCTGTCAGGTTACCCTGAGTGATGAGAGGATGTCAGCCGTCACACTGGACAGGAGTGTCACATAGCAGGACTGACCTTGTCCTCCACTTGAGTGTTCAGATGCACTTCTCTGAGTTGGTGACAGCCGAGTGACAAACTCAGATTTCTGTCCATCATTCAGGACTCAGGGTGAGGACACAACTGAAATGATTGACAGGAGGCCATTTACAAATGCCAGCCTCTCCAGATGTTCAGTGACAGCAGCTGTAAATCAGTCAGCCTTTATTTTATAGAGTGCTAGTCACAAACTAACAGCACAAACAAGAGGACAAATAAACACAACGAGCTGAAGTGAAATAAGTGACAAGGGAGAGGTGACAGGAGAGGTGATGGGACACAGGAGACATGACAGCAGTCCAGGAGGGACACACAGAGGGTCACCGGCTGCTCACAGTGACACTCCACTCTGTCCAGTCATCTTCTCTAAGGCCTATCAGCCACCTGAGCTCAATGGACAAACTCCACTCAGCCAGCTGGTGACACGGGTTCAAGGTGAGGGCTTGTTGTGTCATAGCGAGGGTCTTTCTCAGTGTCACTGCACACACCAGCTGTCACAGACATGGTGGACTGAAGAGCTTTGATGGTCTGTAGAGAGTTTGGTCTCTGGACAGGCCTTTGCTCTTCATGGCCACTTAAGCACCAAATTTTAAAAACTGAATAATAAATAAGACAGAGGATAAAATAATAAGACATAGAATATTAAAATCAGGGACATGAGCTGTCAGTCAACCTGAGAAGGTGTGAAGAGAAGGCGCCATCTCAGTGAATTTGATTTATTAGGCCTTTGATCAAATGGGACGCTTTGGTGTCTTTAGATGACCTAAAAATGTCAGCTGACTGAAGTGTTTGATTATTGTGTTATTAAACATTTGGTCAAAGTGTGAAGGCTAAAGGAAGGCTGAAGTGACACACAGACACTCAAATGTGCGACTTGAACAGGACAGTGACACAGTGGTTAGACACACATTAGGGACCGAGGAGCAAATCTGAACACATGATTGAGCTCCCTGCTCTTGGTTCTGATTGTTTGAGTGTTGGCTGACTTCATATTTTTATGTCAAGTAGTTAAAGATGTGGTGACAATAAACTTCTAAAGTAAAATGTGTACAAATAAGAGTGACATGCATGTGACAAGGGCCACAAATCAAATGTCAGTGGGCAAACTGAAGAGGCACAGATCTACAACAAGGACACACTGAGCTGAGTTTGTGTGCTTGACTAACAACTGAAATCTTTTTAATGGCAGACAAGAAGATGAGCCAAAGACGAGGTCAGCCGACAAGTCTGTGCCGCATTTAAGGCCTTTCTCAGGCCGTGGACCACAGGACTTGAGGAGCATCAGATTTTTCACTCTATGAAAAGCTCCAAGGCTGAGGTGAGATGCTCAGTGGTCTTGTGGCTAATGTTTGTACAACTCTGTAAACGTTATGATTTCCATTTTTTATTATGTCAATATTGCAAATGTAATTCTGTTTGTCTTGTTCTTTAGTGTTTTTGGGTTATTTCTGTTATTACTTCTTCTGAACTCTTTATGTTTGGAGGTAGTTAAAGTTATTTTAGATTTTCCTGTGATGCCATCTTCACTTCTTGTGTGTCACTATTTTGATTATCTGTTTAAAGGATTTGCTACAAAGTGACAATCAGAGTCACACTGAGCATGCTGTCAAAGATCAAGGAGTACAAAGTTAATTCCATTAGACGTCTGCATTATCTGGGTTTGTGGATGTGACGCAAAATAAGTGCATGTGTGTTTAAAAGTAAAGGTTACAAACAGAAAAGCTGAATTTGTAAACATGAAGCTTCTTCATTACACCTCATCTATTTTACACATTGTATTAGGTTGTCCACAGTTATAGAGACACAATCCTGCTATTGATTGGAAATGTAAGAACTTTTAGACAGTGTTTTATCATTACTAGAGTTGAAAATCTATCCAGGTGTGGATTTAAAACATAAGAAAAATCTCCAGCCATTATAATTTTATAAGTGCTCATATTGTGAATGGTCACAAATATGTTTTGAATGCGTTTCCAAATATCTGTCATCCACATCCGTATATATATTTATCAAAATTACTTTAGAATTGAATTAATTAGCCATCACTATGACACAGAACCCTTCAAGATCAGGTACTACATCTGATTGTACATGATACAAATGAAATGTATTAACATTTCAACACTTCTGGTTTTCTTTGTATAGAGGTTGGAATCGCAATGCACTGACCACCACACGGCAAACCCCCCAGATTGAGATCCAAGTGCAGCCATGCAACGAGTGACACCTCAACGGGTGACACTGAACAGTCTGAGGTTTTACAATAGCTGGAGTGCCAATCCTGCCAGCTAACCCCCAAGTTTTCCCTGCAAATCAGAGGTCCTGAATGCAGGACACTCTTTGTATAGGTAGAGTAAAAGATTTGGTTGATCCAATCTCTTCACAGTTGAAACAGATCCTTTCTTAGTAAGCGAGTCTTCTGTAAAAATACTATTATAGCCTTTAGGCCAGTGATGTGGGCGAAGACATTTTTTTCTCTCTTTTGATCAGTGATTGAGGCCTTTGACATTCCAGTTAACAAAGTTCAATAGCTGGTCAGACATACACTGATTCTGAACATTTGGGAATATTTTGTAATCTTGCAGTGGGCGATGTCATCATCTGACTGAATGGGGGTGTAGCAAGCTGTGTTCTGCTGATTCACAAATTTGCAAAACAAAAGAGGGCTAACAGTGCAGTGATAAAGAGCTGCAAGCCTCTTGGCGTATCTCAGGAAAATTTAAAGAGGTAGGGGCAATAAAAAAATCGAGAGCTTCAGGGATTCTAGTATTAAAGACAGACCAAGCAACAAGCCAATTATTTTAGAATTGCAATGAGACAATATGCCTCCTGTTCATGTTTTAAAGAATGTCTTTAAAGTCTTTTTAGCTAATTAACTGCTTTTGGGGAGAACTAAAGATACTGAATTGGCCATCAACTGTTACTTTTAGTTTGGCTGGAAGCAAGAGTCGATGTCTGAGTTCAGCTTTTTGCAAGCACTGTTTGATGCTGTAGAATGAAGCTCATTTGTGGTCATTGCTCAGAGTGAGGACGTATAAATGGTGCAGAGCTACAAGTACCAGGTGGTCCACGTAAACAACAAACTGGACTGGTCTGACCATATGGTGGCAATGGACAAGAAGGGCCAGAGCAGACTGGACTTGCTATGGAGACTCAGGTCTTTTGATGTGTGGAGCAAGCTGCTGGAAATGTTCTACCAATCCATTGTAGCCAGTGTTGTGTTCCATGCTGTGGTCTCCAGGGAAGCAACCTGAGCACAAAGAAGCACAATGCCTGAACAAACTTATCAGGAAAGCCTGCTCCATCACAGGGCAACTTGGAGCTGATGGCCATGAAGTTGGTCCTTAAGGACTGATATCAATGGTGTGAAGGTGCTCAATATCAATTTTAAATGATTAGACACCAGACAAGAACATTTGACAAACAAGAAGAGACCATTCAATCCATCAAGCTTGTTGGTTTAGCTAATGGCTAAGCTGAAGGTGTCCCAATATCTCATCCAGATCCTTCTTAAAGATTGTTTCTGTTTCCCTGTCACAATAATGGGTCGGAGACATCATAAAGAGTTGGGGCAGTCACCCCTGCATTATTTTCTCGGCTGCAAAAGTTGCTTTTTATTACAGCACGATGTGCCTAGTCAGAGTCCAAAACAGAACTGCCTGTATGGAGAAAAATGGCACTTTTAACAGCCCGGAAGGGAAATGACATAATCAGGAACTGAGGGTGGCGTCCTCATGCCCGGAAGTGACGTAATCATCAGGGTCGGAAACAGCGGGATTTCCTAGGAAAGGTCTGCAAAGGACTGAGAGAGATAGTCAGTACACTCCTCCGCCATCTGGCCTGGCTGGAATTTTAGGCTCTTCAGCTGTTTCCCATGCGCATGTGTGTGACAAGGCCCCCTTAGCGCAGACCTATTGGGTCGGGCGGACCTGTCCGAAAGGTTGTGGACTCAAGAGAGAGCATCGGCATTGGCATGGAGAGAGCCCTTATGGTGAACAAGCGAAAACTTATGCGGTTGGAGGTCAAGAAACAATCTAATGACCCATGGATTCGACTCCTTGTGGAAGGCCTTCCACTGCAGAGGTGCATGGTCCGTCACCAGAGTAAATTCACAGCCCAAGAGATGGTACCTCAACTAATCGCCCATTTTATCGCAAGGGCCTCTCATTCCACTGCTGCATTCCTACTCTCCCGATCCAGCAGTTTCGGCTCAGGTACATGACAGGGTGTTCAACACCATCGATGCTTTGGCTCAGCACGTCCCCAGGCCTATGTCCGAAGCATCTGTATGGAGTATGAAAGGAAGCAAAAGTTAGGTGCTTTCAATATGGGTGCTGACGTAAGGGCCTGTTTTAGGTCAAAAATGCAGCGTCTGTCTTGTCAGTCCATACCACATGGTTGGGAGCCCTCTTCTTTGTTAAGTCTGTCAAGGGTGCAGCTCTGTTGGAGAACCGGGGAAAAAATGGTGGTAGTACCTGGCTAAACTGTGGAAGGCCTGAACTTGCCACTTGGTTTTCAGACAGGGCCAACTTAATATGTCATTAACGTTAGAGCACTGTGGTTTCACGGCACCTAACCCACTAGGTAGCCTAAATATTTAGCTTCTTTTAATCCAAAAACATTTCTTTGGATTAATTCAAGCCCGGTTCACCGAGCGTCCTCAATTCCGTTTCACCCTGCCACACGTGAGCCTTCCATGTACTGGAGCCCCATGTAACCCAAATGGGAGGGCCCGATACTGCCAGTGTCTACTAGGGGTGCTAAACACGCAGTCCATTAAAGGAACCTGCCAGTACCACTTAGTCATGTCAAGTGTTGTCAAAACTTCGCCTGACCAAGTCTCTCAAGGCGGTCATCCATGCGAGGCAACGGATAGGTGTCAAAACTGGGAGACTCCCATCGGGCTTATTGACCAAGACAATCGGACTGGACCAGGGACTATATCACACCTAGTTGCAGCATACGCTTAATCTCAAGCTCCACCTCTGCTTTGCCTCGAGAAGATGATATGGGCGTGCTATCGACAACTCCGGCTCTGTCACTATATCGTGTGCAATCAGAGAGGTCCTTCCGGTTTCTCACTCACTACCTCCAGAACTGACAGGATCGCTGTTTCGTGCTCCCGCCTCTGTTTAGCATTTAACTTGGAAACCGAAGTTAAGGCTGTCGCTCTGAGCAAAGAGATCCCACTCCTTCCATGGCTTCTGCAAGTTCACGTGATGTACCCCATCACTTGGCTGACAATTGGGTTGTTTCACCAAATAATCAACGAGCCCTTTCCTCTCCTTAACTTCATATGGACTTTGCTAATGGGCAAGTAATTTAGAATGCAGGTAGGAACCAACACCATGACCTGATCCCCTGGTTGAAACTCCCAGAGAGTCATACCTTGATCATAATAGTGGGCCTGTGCTGCTTGCGCCTCCTCCATGTGACTTTTAAAAGAGATCAAATTTTCCGAAATGATTGCGTAATTGCACGATATACTCTAGTATATTGATAGTGGGAAGAGCCCTCCTTCCCATCCTTCTTTTAAAACATCCAATAGTCCTCGGGGTTGTCGTCCATATAGCAATTCAAAGGGAGAACCCGTACAAGCTTGTGGGACTTCCCGATAGGCAAAAGCATGAGGGGAGGAGCTGGTCCCAGTTCCTCCCATCCCGCTGACCACCTTGCGCAACATTTGCTTGAGAGTCTGATTGAACCTCTCGACAAGACCGCCAGTTTGAAGATGATACACCGCAGTCTTTAAGTGCTTTATTTAAAGTAACTTCGCCGTTTCCTTGAACATCTCAAGGTAAAGGGCATCCCTTGGTCTGTAAGGACTTCTTTAGAGATGCCAGCACATGCAAAGACCCCTACTAGTTCCCATGCGATAGCTTTAGAAGTGGCAGAGCACAGTGGAACTGCCTCTGGATATCAGGTAGCATAATCTACAAGGACTAGTATATATTTATGTCCTCGGCTGAGGGCTCCAGAGATCCCACTATATCGACCCCAATACGCTCAAAGGGAACATCAATCAGGGAAGGGGAACAAGAGGAGCATGGTCCTTCCTAGGAATTTGCCATAATTGACATTCTGGACAAGAGATGCAAACGGCGAACCTCCTCGTTAATTCCCGCCAATAAAATTGGAGCTTGATTCGTTCCAAAGTCTTTTCCGTGCCTAAATGACCTCCCAGGAGGTGGATGTGCGCCAACTCGCAAACCTGCCGCTGGTAGGTTTATGGGATTAGCAACAACTTCCTCATCCCGCCCTCATGTTCAGCTACTTGAAATGACAGATAGTTTTCTAGTACAAAGTGAGGGCCGAGTGGTTTGGGCTGATGAGTGCATTGGTCATTAACAAGCAGGACTGCATTTTTGTGAATTTCAGGGAGTCGTCATTCCATTGCTCCCTCTTTTAAGAAGCCAGTGTTTCTTTAAATTGAAAATGTATTTAGGAGAGAGGGTCCGGTCTGACCTCAAGGGGTGGGGAGTCCTCCCAACTCGTTGAGGCCTGGGGTGATGTCGTGTTTAACTGCGACGCCCAGGAGCCTCCCCATCCTCCTCGTGGCCCTCCATTATTCTCTTCTCCGGTTGGTTACATGGCGTGGAAACAGCCTGAGTCGGGTTATTCCCTTCTATGACTAGGCCTACAGGGGCAAGGGGAGTAGTTAACAGCACACGCGTTTATCGTCAGACCAATCCGCCCTAGGATCACAGGAGAAGGTGGGTGTGGGTGGACTGCCGCGGGAATTTTTTACCGACTCTTCGTAGCTGATGACACACAGGGCGGTTTTATAGTTACGGGTTTCCCGTGTATGCATCGGATACTGGTCTTTTCTCATCCACTGTCATGGTAATACGTAATGGCAAACAACAATAGAGATGTTGCTGCCGGAGTCTAAAAGGGCTGTATCTTGGAAATCATTTACAACTACTACTCCCGTATGACCAAAAGCCAGGGGTTCGTAGTGCACATAACCGATCTCCCCTTCCACCCGCATTCCTTCATGCTCCCACGCAAGCAGTCCACCCTGCACCCCGGGACATCGGGACAGGCTTTGGTTTATATGGAAGGGACTTATATTGTGGGACATAATCCCTACGGGTCTACCAGAGGACCGTCCTGCTATCACTGATTGTTAGGCTGGCTTAGTTGTTGTTAATTGTTTTATTAATTCGTCCATTGAATGGATGTCTTCCCAGACCGGCTGGGCAAAATTAGTGGGAAGACCTTTAATCAAGATGAAGCAGGCCACCTGCTGCACAATTTGTATGGTTATTAACTCACTAGCTCCCAAAGAGCATAAGCTTGCTCCCGGGTTGATCTCTCTGGATCATATTCCCAGGTTTGTAAGGTTTTTACCTGCTGGTCTGGGGATAGCCCATATGTCTCTGGGACCTTTGTCCCAACGAGTGGCTCAGCCGTCTCCTGTGAGAGAATATTATAAGCCCTTTCGTTTCCCCAGCCCACACCTGTGGGTCTCCTCCACATTCTCCCTTTGTAGGACTAGGGGCTGTCTTACATTGGTGGGAGCGAAGCCTGCACCGCATCACTCCAGAAAAACAGCCCGGTACTCTCTTACCTGAGTATATCCAAGGTTCTTTCCCAGTTTCTTCTGGGAAATAACCATCCTATCGACTCACGCCACTGTCACAAGAATGGGTCGGAGACATCATAAAGAGTTGGGGCAGCCACCCCTTGAATTATTTTCTCGGCTGCAAAAGTTGATTTTTACAGCACGATGTACCCAGGTCAGAGTCCAAAACAGAACTGCCTGTATGGAGGCAAAATGGAAGTTTTAACAGCCTGGAAGGAAATTATGTAATTGGTGCAGGAACGGGAGTGGCGTCCTTATGCCTGTAAGTGACGTCATCATCGGGGCCGGAAACAGGCGGAATTTCCCAGGAATGGTCTGCAACTGAGAGAAATAGTCAGTACACTCCACGCCCCTGACCTGGCATGAAATTACTATTGTTTAGGCCCTTCAGCTGTTTCCCATGCACACGGTGTGACAATATATATATATATATATATATATATATATATATATATATATATATATATATATATATTTGTGTGCGTCTGTGTGTATTATGTATTTATTTATTTTTATGTATGTGTGTAAGTATACACAGTATATGTATGCATTTTTTTTTTTTTACCAAATGGGTCTATTTTACATCACATCCTTTGTTTATTGTATTAGGATTATACTATCTTATGTTATCTGTTTTCTCCATGGGTACTGTTTAACATTATACCCTGGGTTTATTCCTAAGGGCCTGTTCAAGATTATATTCTAGGTTTATAATATTTGGACTATACTGCCAATAGATATCTATACTTTATTCCTTCTGCATCACTGCTTGTGGACTTGATTTGTTTTGGACATGCTCTGTCTCTAGGCATGTCAGAGGACTGAGACTTTGTGAAGTGTCTACCCTTACTTGTCGGGACAAATTGGGGGTCTGGAGGAGGAGAGAAAGAGAGCAAGCTATTTCTGATCTATCCTTTTAATCCCCACAATTATAAGTGCCAATACAACAATAGGCGTCATAACCATAATTACAGGCAGTATTGGAAATGAAGGTTATAGCTATAATATGTAATAATGAACTAACTTAATTTAAAACTATAAAATGACAACAAAAATCTCTGTAAACAAGCAGTGAACTTTTTGAGCTGGAATGTCAAAGGTCTCAATCACAAATTTAAGAGGAAGAAAGTATTCTCTCTTAACAGGCCTAAACACCAAGATAGCATTTTTACAGGGCATTAACTTAATCAGCTAGGATCAATTTCAGATTGCAAAAAGATTGGACTGGACAAATCTTTCAATCCAGAAAGGTGTAGGAATCTTAATTCATTAAACAATTTCATTTGTAGTTACAGATGTAGTATCTGGGTGATGGTGATGGATAGTTTATTTAATTGTAAAATGATTTTGATAAATATCTATGCACTCAATGTGGATGATTGAGACTTTATCCAAAACATGCTTGTATCCATTCCTAACTTGAACACTTATAAAGTTATAATGGCCGGAGACTTTAATTGTATTTTAAATCCAGACCTGGATAGGTCTTCAGTTACAGGGGTGATAACATCTAACACTGAAAGAATAATCACACAGTGTTTAATTGATCATAACTTATCAGATCCATGGATATTTTTAAATGCATACTTAAGAACATATTTCTTCTTCTCACCAATACATCATTGTTACTCAAGAACTGATTATTTCTTTATAGGTAACAATTTATTGTCAACAGTCAAGCGCTATTGTTATCTCTGGCCATACTACTCTGATCATTGAACTCAGATCATTATGCCCCATATATTCATCTCGTAGCTGGTGTCTTAACCGCCTGATATTAGCTGACGAGAACTGTACAGAATTTATGTCCAAGCAAATTGATCTTTTTAGAGACAATGAATCCTCAGAGGTTTCTGCAGGAATTCTCTGAGAAACTCTGAAGATATTTTTAAAAAGAAGAGATTATTTCATATCTATTCAATGAAAATAAATTGGAAATGAAAAAGCCTCAGAATTAATCAGTAAAATTACCAGAATAGATAGAATACATCAGGTCTCCAAATGAGGACACTTTTAAGGAAAAGAAAGCCTTAGCAATCAGAACTCAATCAAAAACAACAAAAGAAATGGAACAACTTATTTTTAAAATACTACTATGAACACGGAGAGATGGCTAGATCTTAGCTCAACAAATCAAAACAATTCTATTAAGATAGCTCGCCTTCTGTTAGCAACATTTATAGAAGCCAGTGACAATAAAATTTTACCTCAAGCTTTTCACCAAGCATTAATTACCGGTTTTCCTAAGGAAAATAAGGACTTATTATAATGTGCATCATACAGACCAGTCTCTCTTCTGAATAATGATGTTAAGATACTCTCCAAAATTCAAGCTAAAAGGATTGAGAAAGTGCTCCCTTCAGTAATATCACAAAACCAAATTGGATTTATTAAAGGCAGACAGTAGCAGTTCTGCTCAGATGTCATCCATCACGGGCTGTTTTCAAACAAGAACAAATGCAATGAAACACAAATAGTGACAGAGGGAGAATTTGTTTCATACGTTAGTTGTGTGGCTGAAATTATTCACATCCACAAATATCAGAAAGATGGAGGTGAGAATCAAAAATGTCACTAAACAAGACAATCAGCCAAGTGAGAAATTAAAGCACATCACAGATAAAGGAGGCCACTCAATCTATGAAGAAGGACCAGCCGTCATCTGGAGCACCGGTGACTTGTCCAGCTCTGACTGTCCATTTTGAAGGACACACAGGTGATATGCTGAGGCTGCTCTGTGACCTCAGTGAGAGGTGCTGCTGGTATCAGACATGACTGTCACTCGGCTGTTTATCATCTTTAATGGCTTCACAATGGTGTTTGTGAATTTAATTTTGTTAAAGAAGCCATCACTGACCGTGTTGTTGTTAATGGATTTAAATGTTTATCATGTACTAATGCTTTCTTTTCGCTATTGTTCTTTTCCAGTTTATCAATGGTGACGATCTGTGCCACCACCACCTGATCAAGTCACCTTACAGTTCCTATGTTGATAGATTGAAGGCCAAATGTCCACCTTCATCATCTAATTCTTTCAGCGTGAATCCTGAAAATCACAAGGACTGATTGACATCATTGTAGAATGCCCAGTTGAGGCTGGGCAACGATCTTGTGGCCTTGGAAGCCCTGCTGAGTTTTTGTTTGTTTTTCTGTTCTCCCGCCATCAGACCTTACTTTATTCTTTGTTATTTAGTGTTGCCTGATCTTAGTTTTGTTTTTCAGAAACTTTTCTTTCTTCATCTTGTAAAGCACTTTGAGCCACACCATTTCTATTATAATGTGCTATAGTAAAAACGTTGCTGTTGTTGATGTTTTGTTGTTTTAACGAATGCTTTGATTATTTAATAGCCTCGGACTGCTGAAGTGTTTTTCATGTGTCTGATTATATGCCTGATTAAAAGTTAAGTTGTCTTTACCATTTTAATCCATTATCATTATTTTACTGCTTTGTTTTTAACATCACTCACTTCTGTGTGTACACCATGACCCTGATCAGTGTACATTTTATCGCCAGACTTCTCTTCTGATCACATTGAAGCTACCAGCAGTGCTGACCTCTGAACAATTAAATTCTTTATTAAATCCTCTTTTTCTCAAAGAGATCATACAGAGGGCCATCTAAGTCAGCACACAATCCACCTTCCTTGTGGTCACACCCTGAAGACTTGACAATGACCACCGTGATCACCCTTAACAATAATTAAAGTTTGCTTCAGTCTTTCTGTATGGCACTATACATTTGTAAATTTTAAGGAATGAGGCAAGCAATTACTGCAGTATCCCAAACCATGAAGACCCTGGGCTCAGATTGAGTGGAGTTTAACTGTGCCACTGTGATGTGAGGAACAGCAGATAGCAGAGTGACACATCCACGTGACACATCACAGCTGTGACATCACTTCCTCTAGGGTGTTGGGTGGAGCTTAGAAGATCTAATGAGTTCATACACCGTGGATTTAGGGACTTGAGTGAAACTCCACTGAGTTTAAAAACAATCAAAGTAAACTCATGAAGGTTTCATTACTCACCTGACACGTCTGCAGCAGATGAGCCCTGGCGCCAATCTCATGATGCACTCGGAGGTGAGCTCTGTGCCTGACAGGTTGAGCTCCTCAATTTCTCCACAGCAGCTGATGGCGGAGCTCAGCACAGCACAGTCCAGAGGAGATAAAGTCGTTCTTACTAAAGTCCATCTTTAAATCCTTCCCAATGGCGCCTCGGATTAATCTCTTATTCTGAGTCTCAAAGTGCCACTGACACACTTGCAGAGCTTCACTGTTATCCTGTCCCCATAGTTCCTGTTCAGCTTTCTGCTTCACCCACTCCAGTATCCCTTTGCTGTCTTCCTCTCAAACTCCCCAGGACTCCCCCAGTGTTTTAAACACAGAATCCCTGGCCAGTCCTGCTAAAAACCGAGTGAGAATCTCAAACCGGCCATCTCTACATGAGTCCAGCTTCACAAGCAGCTCTTCAATGCTCCCTGATGGATCGAGGTAGAAGGAACACGCGCCATGAACTCCTGCAGGGTGAGGTGGTAGAATGTGTACGTCTTGTGCTCCAAAGTGCTTTCTCTATGAAGGATTTCTTTGAGGAACCCTGAGAGGAATGTAGTGGACAAGACGACTGTC
>NW_024382282.1:0-14833 GCF_016835505.1 Polypterus senegalus
AACCCCTTTTTTTTAACCTGGTTTTTGGTTTTTTTACACCACCCTTTATTAATATTGCAACTTTGTGTTACTCTGGGATGGAAAAACCACAGTAATCATTTTAAACCCCAACTGTACTCTTTTTTATAAAAATCATTAAAAAAAATATCAGTTGCACTTTTTTTTCCATGGATACGGGCAAGGTTTTCCAAAAGGCTTAGAATGTATTACTGTAACACACTTTCCGTGCTCCCAAACTGAAATGGACGACCCCTGTGAAGCAACCCCAAAAAGCCCGCCCCCCCACAAAAAGCGCAGACTGTACGCCAATCCAGACCGGGGCTTAGTTGTATGCGGCTGCTTTTTAAATTTGGGAAAAAGAAGGTGGCCCGATCAATTTTGTGAAAGAATCAGCAGCCCAGGGGCAAAAAGGCCCCTTAAACAGCATGTGATTTTTTAACTGTTTAACAGAAGCGTTTGAAAAAACGTCAAAGTGATAAATCTAACCTGGCATTCATGCAATCTTGCCTGATAACGGAGGGTCAGGAGATTTTTTAAAGATCACAATATTTTACTAAAAATTGTACTCTTCTCTAGCGGATTTTGTAGATGGGAATTTACGATGACTTGGTTAGTAAAATAGTTTACCGTTTATCACTCATTTATTTATAAACTAAAGCTCGTTGTTAGCATAACGGAGGACACATAATAGTAAAGCATCACCGTCAGGCATTTTGTCACGGTTCTTCCATTTTGTTTTTGCTAACTAAAAAAAAAGGGTCTAAACGAATAAAATAAATAAAAAGGTTTAAAAAGGGTTTTAAACACTACAAAAATACTTACTAGCTGTCCCCTAATTTGAAGATTTAAAAAAATAGTGTCTGAGTAAATGTTAATAAGTCTATTAATATTTTAAACTTTAGTGGATTTAAAAGTATTGTACTTCATTGTAGCAGCAATCTAGCGTAATAAAATTAAAATGTTTCTGTTAATTTTGTATTGTGGCTCCTGTTTCCTCCACAGTCAAAGACACACGTTAGGTGTTAAATTGGCCCTGTTGTGTGTGTGTTTCATGTGATGACCATGTGTTTGGGCTCTAAACCCCTGATGTTCCCATTGGACCGCAGGGGCAAAATAGGTTAAGTGTAAAATGTCAGCATTATTTTTCCCAAAATCAAATTTGAAACTTAACTAAATGTAAACTAATATGACACTTTTTTCTCGAAAAAACAAAAGGGCAGGAATATAATGAAAATCAAATGAGAATATATATTTTTTTTTAAATGTGTAGTTTCTAAGGGATCCATTTAAAGTTTTTGTGAATATGAAATCTTTAGAAATCATAAAAGTTAATATTCCATTATTACATTTGTATTTCATTCTTTGCTACTGGATCCTTCCCATGGAGTTTGTTTTGTCCCTGGCTTTGTAAGTTTCCTCCCACGGTCAAAAAACATGCAAGTCAGGTGAATTTCACTTCGCTAGCAGCCACAGTGTGTGTTTGGTGTGTTTGCCCAGTAACATGTGGCGTCGTCAGGGTTTGCTCCTGCCTTGCCCCCTATGCGTTTGGATAGGCAGCAGCCTCCAATAGACGGGATGGAGTAAAAGGGTTTAGAAAATGACATCCATTTTCATTCTAATACAAATTTTAGAATAAATTTATTTAGAATTTAAAATACTGTCTTGTGATATTATTTCATTTAAATCAAGACTATCAATTTAATATTAGCTTCTAACACTATCATCATTTGAAACAAATTCCTGTATTTTTTTAATACTCTGTATTATCATGGCAAATCACCATAAAATACTTGTTTGGTTTGATTTTAAAACCGTGTAAACCCGGGCCATCTTTTAAATTTGGCTTTGGTGGTTGGTGATTTTCCCAGTGGAAATGGAAGGGGCAAACTGGAAGTAAAGGGGCGTTACAATCATAGGATATGCAGAAAAGGAAGAGGGGTCTGCATTTAAACACCAATATTTATCCACAATACGTTTGTAAAAGGATTGGTAGTAATTTTTATATCAGAATCACCCTTGAGGCTGGAATAACACAAGGCTGAAGTCATATCGTGTTGTAGTCTCTTTTTTCTCCATTTACATCTTATCTGGTAGTTGGTCCTGCCATGGACTTCTTTTGTTAGGTAAAACGTTTTATACTGGGTATGTTAAAATATTTGTACCTCATTTTAAAAATATTGTTATGGTGGGCTCCTTTAAGAAATATTAAAGAAGAAAACTTTTTCAGGACAATATATACTGCATTGATTGATTAATTTTTAACCTCCTTTACTGGCCTGGTAAAAGGCAGAGTTAAATGGCCTTTCTTTCTGTCCTTGAAATCTTCATTGTCCTTGTGCTGCACCGTCAATCTTCACTAAAGCGTTTCCATGAGTGATGCACCTCAAAATTTTTCCCTCTCGGAATTTGGATAATTGCTCAGTTCAACCTCGGGTTGCTCATTGGCTCTTGTTCCTCTAGTTTTTGGGGTGGGTTCGACCATGTTTAGACATACCAGTTAAGACGGACTGTTGGTGCTAAACTGAAGCCCTGTTCCTATATGCCCAGTGTTTGCTGTGATTTGACTGAATAAGCAAATTAAAGATGATGGATGGAGAGACTAAACAGTGCTGACACACTAGTTAACAGGAGGGTGGGGGGGCCCTGATGACACTCCACACTTAACAAAGGCACAGGCAGGACTCACAGCACCCAGGTGCGTCACACTGCACATCTAATGAATATTAAAGTAAGAAAAACTTTACTGTCCAATTAGAAATACAAACAGGTCACCCCTGAATTGGCAAACACTGTTTCATCACATCGTGTTTCGGGGTTAGCAATAGTGGCAACAAATGCATAAAATCCCTCAGATGCGGGGTGGGCTAGTTAATATTTCACACTAAACCCAGACTGGAGGGGTTCTTTACGGTGTTTTGCTGGTATATTTTCTTTCACTTAAGTAACGACCCTGTGGACTTCTGTCCCTGTGCAGACACCTCAATACACTTTCCTTCCGGTACACAGAGGGGCAAAGGGGCTGAGGCTGGGAACCGGCACGGCATTGGGCACGGGTTCCAGCGGGATTTGGTTAGAACTTCTTAATAAAAGTTTAAATTCCCTTTGCCGCATCCCTTGGTGATCCCTGACTCTCTGTCCCAGAAAAGGGCCCATTGACTCCTTGGGGGCCCATTTCCAATTCCTCTGTTTTACTTTTCTTTGGGGGCGGTGAAAGTGATAGCCAGTATTAGCAGGTCTCATGGAAAAGCCCGCCCCGTTCTCTTTTCATATTCGGTGCTGTGGAGACCCCTTAAAGTTCAAATGGACGGCGCGGTCATTCCAGTCAACGGTCCTGCTTAACGGACTCAGCCGTATTGGGTCCTAACTAAATGACAGGCCACAGCTGGCGAGTGGGGCGTCCTCCATCGACGTTTGTTTCCTGCGGGAAAAAAGCGAGACAGTCAGTCAGTCAGCCGGGCTCATTTTCCCCGGGCGGGCCTAGCCGGAGACAGAAAAACTCATCGCCTCTTTTTGGGTGGGTTTATGGAGTCCTCTCATCGTAGCTATTCGTGAGATTTAAATTTCCCGCATAACTGCACTTAAACTCGGCCGCTACAGTAAGCCCTTTTTCCCTTTCTAAACTTAAAACCAAAACTACTAAATTTTGCATTTTGAACCGACAGTCGACACCAGGACTGCAATCTGAGCGGATTATTAAAGAAACAGAAAGAACAAAGAACAGGGCGACTGTCAATCACGATGGAAAAAGGTACGAAATTAAAATTGCGGGTTTTAATTAAAAATACAAAGTGCGGCGGCTCATCCCCATTGATTTCATTCTAGACAGCGGTGAGAGCACAACACTTACAGAAAGGCCTGACGTCCGCCACTTTAAGCCCCAGTTCAGTTCAGTGAATTCGTATAAGCGCCTTCACGTACGTTTGGGGCCTCTACAAAATTACCGTCATCTTTACAAACTTTTTCTTTTATCTCTTTCTATATATATATATATTATATATATATATATATATATATATATATATATATATATATATATAATATATATATATATATATATATATATATACTTTATAATCAGAAAGGGGGCGGATGAAGTGACCCGTTTAAACCACCTGTGGGTGTTACTCTTACAAGTTTAACTTTAAGTCACAACTTTTTGGATGGCGAGGCGTCGTAAAGGTGGCATCGGTTTAGGTTGTTGACCCACCCCGGATCTTTTTCCACCTTTTCGGGTGGTGGCATTTCATTTTTTTTCCCACTTTAACCCTGTGCCTCGTCTCTTCAGTTTATAATGACATCAGTGCAAGTCTTTTGAATAATAAATTCGGAATAAAAAAAAATCCACGTCTGAAATGACAAATAAAACCTGAAGATTTCCGGTCTTTAAGCTGCTCCTTATTTAAGACTCTGGGCATTTTATGAAAAAGGTGAGGTGGCACAATTGGGCACCCTCCATACCAGGGCATCGTCTGGGCAGAGGGGGTGGGGACCTCTGGATTGGTCGTGCAGACAGACAGGTAATTCGTGACTTTTTTTGGACGCGTTTGTTATGATTTTTTTTTTTACAATCATACGTGGTCATCACATCATACCCAAGACATCCACGCAAACTGGGGACGAAAAACACCCGGCGTTTAACAAAAGGGCTAAAAGTTCTTTTGTCTTTCGTTCTAATAGTAGATCGGCACTGGACTCGCTTTTATTCTTAAATGGTAGGAATAAAAAAACCCAAACATTTACACAAGAGACGACCTGCCAGAGTTTTAGCGCGGCGCTTTTATTTTGGGGTTTCTTTCATTGTGCAGGATAAAGACATCAGGCTCCTAAACAGCGACATCTGTGGTTCACAGATATCATAGCGCCGTAGGCTCGACACACATTGAAGCGTTTGGTCGCTTTATCGCACTAAACAAAAAGCCACGGGTTGGTGTGTATTCATTTTCTTTTAAGAAAATCTGTGGTCATTAACCCCCGCAATAAACGGCCTTTAGTCAGATGATACATTTCACAATAAAATTTTTAAATTGCTTGTCCTAAAGATGTCATTTATTGTGTTTAAAATCCTATGAAAACAGTTTAAGAGACCACTGATTAAAAATTTGGGGTGGAATTTTGTTGTGAGACATTTTAAAGATTTCTATTTATTCATTTATTTTTGAAATCAAGACTTAAGAGCAGCGAGAATCATCTTGGAGTTGAGGGATGTGTAGTGGAGCGACATAAAGAAGAGGATTTAGGGAATGTGTAAAAGGCTGGGGTGTTAGCGGGGGAAAACAGCATAGGACAGTGTTACTGTGTTTGTCGATAATGGGGTAGAACAAGTTCCACACTCTTGATTGCTTCTTTTCACTTCTAGACTCATTGGAAACCCCCTCTGCCACTGGATTGCCTCCAGACAGACAGACAGACCCCAGTTGAGTGAGAGTTGGACAGAATCCATCAAATGCCATACTTCCGGTGCTGGGATCTCCCCGGTTGTGTCCAGCCCCCAGTACTCGTCACCCTAATGGCCCATGAGATGTCGGGGACACCGAAGCCTCACCTTTAAATCTGAGGACAACACAACAGTGATTGGGCCTCGGTGGCGAACAAGGCGGCTTACAGTTAAACATCTAGTGGGCTGGTGTAGAACAATAAACTGACTGACGTGAAAGGATTAAACAAGGGTCACTTGACTTCTGATAGAACCATACACTGTCTGCCTCCTCTGGGCATTGTCAGTGACAAGGTCTGGCAGGAGTGGGTGACAAGTGACGGGCCCCGGACAGAACAAGCCCAATGCTAGTCAGAGGACAGAAGTGACTGCATTTCCGCCTCCCTCTCCTCAATATCTAAAGCTGCCACCAACCACAAGTCACCTCTGTAGATGTGGCCTGTCTTCATTATTGACATATGTTATGTACAAGTCTGTCAGAGTGCATGGCGTTATTTGTTTATGTGCAATAGGGCATGTTTGTACAAGAATATCATTGTCTTCTTCAAAATAAAATTTAAGGTTGAAAGTTGTAGAAAGTTCCAATTGTAAGAAGGGGAGGTCACATCCTTGAGTGAAGGGTTGTGATGTGCTTGATTTGTAAGTCTGCCCATGGTGAGACTCTGAAGTGTCCGATTGTTCAATTTCCAGTTCAGGTTCGTGGCTTCAGTGACCCAAACCCGCACCTAACCCTCTGACATTCTCCATTTCTTTTGTTTTCTGAGCGTTTTCTCTTTCAGTTTCAACTCCGAGGGATATTGCAGTGTTTCTTAGCATACTGAGTGCTGGTGCTTCTCAGGGTTTCATGTGGGATCCCCTGATCTCCGTCACTGCATCAGGCTGTTCCATGTCGTTGTAAGAAAAAGTTGAATAAACAAAAGCCGTTTCAGCTACTGGATTGATCACGGTATATATGCCCTCATCCTCTCTCGCTACAAAGGGATCTACAAGGGAAACCCTTCAATAGTTTTAATCCGTTTCTACTCAGGTTTGCTTCACCACCCACCTTGAAGAAATCATGAAGAAGTACGGTTACTAATGGAAATACAATCAAAAGCGGCCTTAGGGAGGTTGGAAGGAACAAGAAATATTACATAGTCTGTCCCTTCTGTGGTTAAAGTGAGGGGTAAAATTAAACCGTGAACAAGTCTCATGTTCTTGTGACCCAAAAATGTGTGTGTGTGGGTGTGTGACCAGCTCTGGGGGTCCTGTCCACTCCCGCTTCCCTGCCCTGCACCCGGGCTGCCAGCAGGCCTTGTCCTCACCTTGTGGCCAGCACTGGAAAAGCTCCTTGAAAGGTGTGGGAAATCACTTATTCTAGGCGTAAATACAGAAAGCAACAACAGCAACAAAAAAAAATATATTTGAACATCTGAGGACAGCAACAGAAAAAGGGAGAAGATTGTGAAAGGGGAGCTCAAAGCGCAATCAAATGAACAAATGTCAGGTCTGTTTTTCCAAGTGGTAAGCAGAAATAAGCGTCAGGGCTAGCATGAAAAGTCATTTTAAAAAATAACAGCTTGGATGAGTACAGGTTCCGGGGCAGAGTGACAAACCGTTTACTTTTTGTTTTAGTGTGATACGGTGTGTGTGTGTGTGTGTGTGTTGTGTGTGTGTCACATGTATAATACACTAGTGAGGCCTCATCTCAGGGGTTGTGTTTGGTTTTGGTCTCAAATTATAAAATGACACAGCAGCACCAGAAAGTCCACAGATGACGCTTAGGGGTGATTCAAGGCTGTCCAAAAGGGTTTGCGAGGAGGAAGGACTGAAGGGCAAATGAATGGAGATGAAAGTTGATGGGATTATAATGATACAACCCGGACACCTAAGGCAAAATTCATACAAAGGTAGAACATTCATCTCAACACAAAGAGATTCGGTAAGTGACCATCAAACTACTTGGAGGCCTGCAACACTGGACTGGATGTCATTCTAGAGGCATACAAAGGGGATATACATTTTATTTTATTATTATTTTATTATTATATGTTATTATTTTTTGGAGGAATAAGGGTGTGGGGTGGGCTTGTTGGGCTCAATGGCCTGTCCTCATCATAATTGTTCTCAGGTCCCAATGGCAGGGTTTTAACATTTAATGTCCCAGACTGTCCTGTTTCATTTGTTCAGGGTTTCCCGCTGTTGATTCTAAATATTAATTATCATTCTGACCTCAATAACTCTGAAATATCTACAGTTACATCAACTGTCCGACTCATCCTCCACCCCTTCAGTGGTCAGGAGTCATATCAGCTTCAATGGACTTTGCAACAGCACTTTCTCCTTTTCTTGTGTTTTGTAACCCTTTTGATCCGTTATTGAAATATAATGGATGGACTGAGGAGTCTAGAGTTTTTAAATTTTGGAAGTTGTATTTTGGGTTGACATTTTATTTGGATTTTTCTTTTTAGTACAGGCCTTATACTTAAACTTCATACCAAAAAGCGTGGAAAACACATGAAGCCCTGCTGAATTCTTCATGAAATGAGCATAACAAGCAGTTGCTGTGACATCGAGGCACAAGTACATGTGGGACACAAAATGGAGCTTTATAGAGGACACTTGGACTCACGCACCTCTGAAAACCATGTCAGTCTCCTGCTTCAGGCCTGCAAGCGTTCAGCCTGCAGTGAGCCTTCATTAAGTTATTAACGTGTCATAAAGTGCGGTTTTTTTCCATCCATTTATTTTCAGGCCAACAGTTCTGGTGGGGGGGGATGCAGCGCATAACTTGGGAAGTTCAGCCCAGTGGATAAACTCAGGACAAATGCGCCATACTTTAAAAAGTCTTACCCCGCCACTGCGTCATCTGAACCAAACGCTGGCGTGTTCCAGGTGAAGTAAACATCTGATATTGACAAGGGAAAACTAGACAATTTGAAAATGGCTGACAATACACAGATCAGGACTGGAATTATAGAATGGGAAATTTGGGGCCCGTCTGTTGCCAAACTCCTGGGGCTTTGGCTTACAAACAAAGGGAAAACCAGTTGTGTTCATCAGTTTCCAGTTTAATCATTATGGTAAAAAAATCAAACTGGAAACAAGTTTGAGAACAAGTGGGTGTCCCACACATAGGGAAGTCTACAATGGCAATGAAATGAATTTCTGGAGTCTCCATTTCAAAATAAAATTTATGAGCTGGTCTTTCAAAACCTCTGCAGTGGCCACACATTTGTCTCTTGAAGCATAAGGTAGATGGGCTAATGGTGTGGTACTGAATAGTTAACAACAAGCTAAATGACAGGGGCACACGGTGACATGGACAACAAAACAAAAAGTTTAGAGCCCAGAGTTGCCAATTTTGAGGAGCTCCTTGGGATTTTGGTGTCAATGGGTGTCCATCAGTCCAAAATTTAAAAATTAGGGCACAGGTGGCGATCCACGCACAGGAGGGGTGTGTGGATGACAGAAGGACTGCAATGAAGCTGTCAAACCAAATGTGGAGTTGATTTCACTGGGTGGGCTCAGTTGTGTTTGCTTTAGAAGCGGACCTTGAAGGCTGCGGAGGGAGCGTCTGCTCTTTGTGGAGCTCAAAGTGTGACCATTAACTAGGCGAGTCAGAAACCGTCAAGAGCGTTCACATACGGACAGTTTACAGTCCAAAATCCGACTGAAAGGGATCACCTCCTTATCCTTCTTTGTAGGTGTGGTCTTCCCGTGATCCAGCACTGTACTGTACTGTGAAAAAACTGCAGGGTCGGTCATCATAGTTAGTTGTGGCATTTAAATGCTGTGACAACAATGGTGGGCCCAATAAAACAGCAATAAAATTTGTAGCGAAAATGTTGAGAATAATAATTCAAGGAAAAACTTAGCCGAAATAGGTTTTTTATAAAGGTTCAGACAACAACATCAGTAAAGAATCATGAATGGTCTCCCCTGACTTTTTTATGTGATATGGGAAGTATATTTGAGGTAAACCCTAGAACAAGGATTGTACATTAAAGAACCATCTTCAACAAATCAAGTTAATAATACAGTATATTGAACAATTATTATAAAAGTAAAGTTGAATAAATTGGACTCTGCGCTACATGAATACAAAACACCACTTCTGGTTATTGAAATAGCTCAAAATTGATAGAAATCTATGTTTTGTACCAATTTCTTGTATGCAGGGGAATTTGGTTGACAAATGAAAGGGTACAAGACTTAATTCCAAAATATATTTTCTAACTCATGAGGTCTAAAATGTTAAAGCAAATTAAAAATTAAAAAACAAATGAAGACCATCTAATTAAATCATTCAACAGCACACAGAGATTTAGAAATAAAATTCATGTTGTGGTATTTGATTTTCAAATTCCTTTGAGTCACTTTTGTGTCCTGTTGTTAACGGGGCCCTGCCCCTGCACTAACTAGCGCCATTGTGACAACAAATGTTTCAAACCTGGTGTTAAAAAGGGTCATTATAAGCGAGTTTAAACTGTTTATCAAATAAGATAATCAAATTTGTGTTTTATTTCTGTTTGTCTTGATTTAAATGTGGCACACTGGTGAGTCCCGATGGATTCTACCTTGAGGGTGAAGTCCCTCCTTGTCATTGTGTTTGTGAAAAACGGCCATTTTCTCCCGTGTCTGCCTGGTTCTCCTCCAATTCTTCCAGTTTTCCTCCCCGATCCCCCAAAAATGTGCAAGTTCAGCTGACTGGCAGTTTAGTTGGCCTGAGTGTCGTCAGCCCTGTGGCAGAGTGACCCCCCCGTCCAAGTTTGGTTTATATTGAATGGGTCTCTCATGATGACCTGACTTGGATAGCGAATTTGGCCCCCTATTTTGAAATTTAATGGTGGGCCTGTTTTTGAACTCTTTTACTTCATCACAAACACCAAACCTGGACTTTAGGACTTGTCTGCTGAGTTCATCTCAGCTTCACTGAGTTTTAGTTTTCTGGGTCCACATAACATCTGTAGACATTTCTCCCTCTGTATCTTCTTATAGATGAGTGTGCGTAGCCAATGCAGAAACAAACTTCTGATTTTTAGATTGAAATGTTTCCAGTATTTGGGTGTAAAAGTATTCAATTATCTCATTTTGGGAACCTTTGAGGTCATCAGTAATCAAACAGAAAATGTCAATAGGAACTTCAATATTAAGATCAATCAGGCAGCTTGCTGAGGGGTGCATGCGGCTGGGAGGAGCCCAGCGATGCCGGAGGAGGGACCAGAGGAGGCTTGTCTTCCTACAGACCCCGAGGGCAACCGCCCTGGTTGTGTTGGGACCCAAAGGGAGGCTTGAAGCCCACCCTTGGGGCCGTTCCCCCGCCAGGCGGCTGAAGCCTGGACATCAGCCTCCGCCCAGGAGTGCTGGGGGAAAGACTGGGGACACCAGGGGGCTGTGCAGCCGCATTTCCCCACACGGGGGTTTTCCCGCGGGAATTCCGGGAAAACAGCTGGCCATCTGGGCTGGTATTTAGGGACCGCCTCCCTTCTTTTCAGTAGCGAATCGGGGGGGAAGTGGATGGAGATGGAGAGGAGTGGGGGGGCCCAGAAGGGCGCGGTGACGGGGCCTGGACTTTGTGGGATGGGGTGCTGGAGGCACTGGGTTGTCACGACAAAAACAGTAAATATTACTTAAATAAAATGGGGTGTGTTGGGTGCAAACCGTTGTCTGTCTGTTGGTCGGGTCCCGTTCCACACCGCACTGATTTGCAGTTCATCTGTAAGTAAAAATGAAACCCAAGACCTGAAACAGAAAACCTAAAGTTCGCTGGGTGTGTTAACTCAGTCCTTATCTCAAGGCTTCGTTTGTGTTTTCTTCAGGTGTCACTTGGCCATCCACCAGTATGGGAGACACCAAAGCTAGACTTCATCCAGAACAACTGGGACAAAGCCGTAGTGGGCCTTAACCATGCAATCATCTGCTGTTAGCGGACTGAGAACCACAAGGGTCCTGGATGAAAATGAAATCAGCGACATTGATTCCCTGTACGAGAGATTTGAGAAGAACAGAAAAGTTTTTTAGTATGATAGTAAAAGAACGCGTAGCCTGAGGTGTTTCTGAATCCTACTGGATACAAAAAAAAAATGGAGCCTTGATGGCGAGCACACGCTGGATTGACTGTTTTAACTTTGATGGTAAGTTGTGTTTGTCACTTCCTCTTTTGGTTTAAATATGTCAGTCAGGAGTCTCACGCCCTGGAGGGCTGGTGGGTTTGAAATGGCAGGATGTCACCCTGGGCAATGGGGAAAAAATAATTTATGTATGGAGGAGGTGGTTTCCAACTGTGTTTTTTTCCTTAGACTTGGTTTTTGTTTTTGATTTGATATTTTTGTTAATCTCTAGGAAAAAGTTTTTAACATGCCCTTTTGGGGTCAGAGTGCAGGCTAAAATAAACACCTAGCAATTTCGGGTTAAGAGTCCTTAAGAATAACAAAGAGGTGTTCTCCATCGGATTTGAACCAGAACTGTCCAGATACCGGGCAGTTCTACCCCAAGACCCACCACTTTTTATTTATTTATTTATTTAATTTTTTATTTATTTATTTTTTATTTATTTTTTTTCCTAACCTGTGGTTTGGGTATGACACTACGATACCCAAAAATGCACTCATGGCTCCCCTTTTAATTTTTTAAATTTTATTCCCAGTCTGGCAGTCTGCCTCTGACTTTTTTGTTTGTTTAAATTATTTTAATCTCTCCGTTTTAAACCCGAAATTTTTCTTTTCCCCAGATTTCATTTGGGGCCCTTTAGGCTCCCTTTTTTAAAAAAGACAAAAAAGGGTTTTCCCGTCCACAACCAGGGGGCTGTTGATTTCCTGAAACAACAACCTTCAGGAATTCTCACGGGTGGTCTGTCAGATCTCCTTATCTCCTGCCTTCATCACTTGTTTCTGTGTCACCAATTTTTTGCTGTGTTGTAAGGAGACTGTTTGATGTTTTAGATGTTGACAGTTTTGGTCGTGTATTTGTGTCAATGTTTGTTCTCAGCCCGGGGGGGGCCCCAGAAAGTTTCTATCAACCACAAAAAACGTGGATCAGGAGCCCTAAATTCCTTTGACACAAACATCTTCCCTCCCTTAACGGGGCGTAAGACCACTTGCCCAAAAGTCCTTCTATTTTAATTTTGGGCAGCCCCTTTTCCTCATTTTCTATTACCACTCATCCACCTTTTTTTGGGGAAAAGGTTAATTTTAAAAAAAATATATTTTGTGGGGGGCGAAATCACTTTGGGAAAAATAACAAAAACAAACTACTTGGGGCCCCAAAAGACAGCACCCCTGGGGGTGCCTGTGGATAAAAGGGCTCACCAACTCCCTATTCCCAGGGCCCTGTTGGAAACCCAAGGCACTCCCAACCCGGGGGCGACCATCAGCGCCCAGGGGGGGTTTTGCACTGCCCAGGGCTATCCCCTTAACAGTGTGCGGGGGTCCCAGCCACCCCCCCCAGATATATATATATATATAAAATTTAATAAAATATAAACAAAACCTTTTGGCAACAGATTGCTACCTGGTTTGCCCCCCGGATCTTTGGGATCAAACCCCTGGACCAGGTGACCTATAAAGGGCCGGACCACCATCCAGATGGGTGAAGAAAAGGTTTGTGGAGGAGGGGGACCCAAGGGATGGTGCTTGTGCTTTCGGGGGTAATGTCTTGGGACGTGTTGTGGCTGGAGGGATTTCGGGGGGACCCTCCAGCTGAAAAACTAATAAAGTCTGGGATTTTTAAAGTGCCTCGTCAGTCTTGCGAATCAGGCACCATATACCCTTTTTCACAATATACAGTATATACATACTGGGGGGTTTTCTTCCTACTTGCTTTCTCAGGCCCCCACCCAAACCGGTGTCTCGAGCCAATTTCCCCCTGTGTGTTTCCTCGTTGGATGAGGGGGGCTGAGTGCCAAAGAATGCGGTCCTCCCCGAAACCCCTCGAACATGATACAATGGGGAAACAAAATTTTTTTTACCTGATCTTTTCTTTTGATCAGTGGTGGCTTCTAAGCCCTTTTTCCGCTGTAATCTCCTGTCCCGCAGTGCCAACATTTAAAAGCCTGTACAGCACTTCCCGAGGTTGGGATGTTTTCTAGGAAAAAATCCTTTCTACAGTTTTTTCCCTTTTTTTCTCCTTTTTCTGTTAAGCATCTTTTTCGGGTTTAAAATTTTGCCCTTTTTGGGTTTCCTTTTTACCCAGTCTTTTCCTTTTTGGTATTTTTCCTTAAAGTTGCATTTTTTTAAAAATTTTTTTTTCCAATTTTTTTTTGCCAAATAAAATTTAAGTAAGAAGATTTTAAAAATAAGAGGTGAGGGAGGCGGGGGGGATGGAGCGTTTTGGGGTGTCACCCCTGGCTTCTGAGAGTTGATTCTACAATAAAAAAAAATAAAATACATTTTGGGGTCAATCCCCCCCACTGGATAGTCCAGTATATGTTGAAAATTTCAGGTCAAGGGTCCGACATCGGTTAAAGGCACGGTAATCTTCCGGGACAGAAAAATGAAAAAGTATTTTTTATAAAAAGATTATATTGTGGAGAACACCCGACACAACAGGCGACACTGATGGTTAACACCAACAGTGTTTTTCATTTAAACAAAAATTTACACTTGCCATTCCCCGGGGGCCAACCACACCCCCAATCCGGCCTCTACTGCCCGTTTTAAACCGCCCCTCCTCTCCTCCGGGTCTTCCCCGTCCCGACTCCATGGCTTAGGTGCCTCCCCGAGGCTTCACTCAGGTGTCCCGGTAATCGCATCCAGGGGCCCCGGATTTGGCCCCCTGGTGACCCCGGGCCCCAAAATTGAGCTTTTTCTCCATTTTCCTTGCCCTCCTTTGGTTGGAGGCAAATCCCTTTTCCGGTCCCTTTCCCTTAGAATTGGCACTAAGGCCCTATTGGGTAAGAGAAAAAAATAACAGAATGTTACTTTAAAAAAATTTTATACAATAAATTGGTTAGAGAAAGTTGCATTTATTTAAAAAAAATGTATAAAAAAATATAATATAAACATTAAAAATTTAATTCATTTTTTTAATATTAAAAACTTACACAACTCCCCGGGTACAGTTTTTTTATTTTTTACTTTTGTCTTTGTTTTGTAACAACGGTGTCCTGTCTTATATCCTTTCGGGAAGAGCCCTCTTCAAAAAAAGGGCAATAGTTGATCTCCCACCACCCGTTTTTCTTTTTTTTTAAAAAAACACCCCGCTTTTGTCTCCCTTCCCTCACCTTCCTTTTTTTCCTCCCTCTTGTCACTCTGTCCCCCCTCACAGAACAAAACCCCTACCCACCGCCATCACTTAACTTCCGCCTTTCTGCTCCCAATTTCAAAAAAACTTTCAAATGATAAATCTGTTGAGGTTTTTGGTTTGTTCTGTGGGTGAGATTTAAATAATAAAACACATTTTGCTCCCAAAACTTGGGTT
>NW_024382283.1:0-2500 GCF_016835505.1 Polypterus senegalus
AATAACCCACTTTTAGAGGAAGGACTAGCTGGCCTGTTACAAACAGACACCTTCATTCTCTGGCATTCTACTACTATCACGTATATGCTATTTCCATAATTTAAAATTAATTATATGATAGTGAAGTCTAAGGTCAAAGATTAATTGAAGAATCTTGTGAAAAAAGTATTATCTACTCTCTATATATAAAATCCTAAGCCTAAAATGCAACGATTTTGTGCAACGATATTATGTGACACTTTTTGTCATGCTTTAAATCGGGCTTATTTTAAAATCTACATACAGTGCATCCGGAAAGTACTCACAGTGCATCACTTTTTCCACATTTTGTTATGTCACAGCCTTATTCCAAAATGGAATAAATTCATTTGTTTCCTCAGAATTCTACACACAACACCCCATAATGACAACGTGAAAAAAATTTACTTGAGGTTTTGAAATTTATTAAAAATAAAAATCACATGTACATAAGTATTCACAGCCTTTGCTCAATACTTTGTCGATCCATAACTTTGGCAGCAATTACAGCCTGAAGTATTTTGAATATGATGCCACAAGCTTGCACCTATCCTTGGCCAGTTTCGCCCATTCCTCTTTGCAGCACCTCTCAAGCTCCATCAGGTTGGATGAGAAGCGTCGGTGCACAGCCATTTTAAAATCTCTCCAGAGATGTTCGATCGGATTCAAGTCTGGGCTCTGGCTGGGCCACTCAAGGACATTCACAGAGTTGTCCTAAAGCCACCCTTTGGTATCCTGGCTGTGTGCTTTGGGTCGTTGTCCTGCTGAAAGATGAACCGCCCCATTCTGAGGTCAAGAGCTCTGGAGCAGGTTTTCATCCAGGATGTCTCTGTACATTGCTACAGTCATCTTTCCCTTTATCCTGACTAGTCTCCCAGTTCCTGCTGCTGAAAACATCCCACAGCATGATGCTACCACCACCATGCTTCACTGTAGGGATGGTATTGGCCTGGTGATGAGCGGTGCCTGGTTTCTCTCAAACGTGACGCCTGGCATTCACACCAAAGAATTTTGTTTCTCATGGTCTGAGAGTCCTTCAAGTGCCTTTTGGCAAACTCCAGGTGGCTGCCATGTGTCTTTACTAAGGAGTGGCTCCTGCCTGGCCACTCTACCATACAGGCCTGATTGGTGGATTGCTGCAGAGATGGTTGTCCTTCTGGAAGCTTTCTCCCTCTCCACAAAGGTCCTCTGAGCTCTGACAGAGTGACCATTGGGTTCTTGGTCACCTCCCTGACTAAGGAAGGCCCTTTTCCCCCGATCGCTCAGTTTAGATGGCCGGCCAGCTCTAGGAAGAGACCTGGTAGTTTCGAACTTCCTTCAATTACAGATGATGGAGGCCACTGTGCTCATTGGGACCTTCAAAGCAGCAGACATTTTTCTGTAACCTTCCCCAGATTTGTGCCTTGAGACAATCCTGTCTCGGAGGTCTACAGACAATTACTTTGACTTCATGCTTGGTTTGTGCTCTGACATGAACTGTCAACTGGGGACCTTATATAGACAGGTGTGTGCTTTCCAAATCATGTCCAATCAACTGAATTTAACGCAGGTAGACTCCAATTAAGCTGCAGAAACATCTCAAGGATGATCAGGGGAAACAGAATGCACCTGAGCTCAATTTTGAGCTTCATGGCAAAGGCTGTGAATACTTATGTACATGTGTTTTCAATTTTTTATCTATTCTAATAAAAAGGCAAAGCCCTCACTGGACTCACTCACTCACTCATTACTAATTCTCCAACTTCCCGTGTAGGTAGAAGGCTGAAATTTGGCAGGCTCATTCCTTACAGCTTACTTACAAAAGTTGGGCAGGTTTCATTTTGAAATTCTACGCATAATGGTCATAACTGCAACCTATATTTCTCCATATACTGTAATGGACTTTAGCGCTCGATGTGGGTGGGGGCTGCGTGTCACATCATCACGCCTCCACGTAATCCGTCAACTGACTGTGAGCGCGAGTACATAGAAAAGAAGGAAGAGCTCCCCAAAGAACATTGAAGAAAAATGCATACAAGCTTATTCATAAGTGCAGCTACTGCGGAAACAAAGCACAGTGTAAACCGTAAGTTTAAATTAAGTTTATGGACACGCTCCCGTTGCCGTTTGTCATGCTTTCGTTGAATACTTTATTCACGAGATACAAGTTTAATGAGAAGACACGAGGTATAAACGAGACTTTGGATCACTTTGCCAACGGAGTTAAAATTGCTGTAGCGAGAAACTAGCTAACATTACATAAAGCCGTGGACATCGCAACATCACACAAGAGAGCAGCTCATGTGAACTGACTGAACGCAGTATGAAAGTGATTACTTCTATGCATCAAACCTGTTCAAAAAATGCATTACACAATTGACAAGGTAGGAGAAGAATATGCTCCGAGCTGAGCTCCACAGCTAATGCGGTCTTGCGGAGCAACCGTCACGCCACCAAATACTCACAGAAAAATCCACACGTTAATACACACACTGTCTCTAGA
>NW_024382283.1:5000-52765 GCF_016835505.1 Polypterus senegalus
TCGAGCTATTGAGCTGTCGCCTGCCTGCCTGCGTCACCCTCGCTTCGCTCTTACTTTTTTTCCGTTCATTTAATCTTGGCTAGTCACGGAAATATTATAACATGGAAGGAGGATTACACAGAGTATGGCTTTACCAAAACAATCATTGATGTCGAATAAAGTATCTATGATTCCTAAAGCTTAAATTGGTGATCTGGTTTTCTGCGTTAACCTCATATTTTTTCATACTTCTTCCCAAACAGGGGTTGCGAGAGTAAAATGAATCATTAAGCGCTGATATATATATATTGAATATATTGAAATAGTTTTACTATCAAATAATGCAAACAGTACGGCACGTGCTTCGCCCTAATGCTGGGCTCATCAGGCAGTACACACGCACTGCACCCACTCTCGAATCGAACCTAAGACGTCAGCGCTAAAGGTGAAGCCTCTCATGTTGCGCTATGGTGTGTGGGTCGTTTATTTGACAGTATTGTAGATCGGGGGGATATATATATATATATATATATATATATATATATATATATATATATATATATATATATATATATATATATATATATATATATATATACAACTTTTGAGAATGCAACGTATAGTTTTGTCCAGGAGGAAAGCAATGTTGCCTCAAATCAATGGCAACCTTTTGTAGGGTGTGTCCCTGAGACTTTTAATTGTCTCGCAAGAAGAGCCTTACTGGAAATTTGAGGCATTTCAATTCAAATGGGAGATCAGAGGGTATAACGGTGATGCCAGCAATACATTCAGAGTGTGGCGCTCTGCTTTTTCTGTGTAGCTGCCTTCACACAGCCTCTCCGCTGCTTTATAAACGAACACCATAGAAAGCCATCACCTTGTAAATTGTGCAATGCGTTTTTTGAACAGGTTTGATGCATGGAAGTGATCACTCGTACTGCGTTCAGTAAGTTCTCGTGAGCTGCTATCTTGTGTGATGTTGCGATGTCTACGGCTTAATTTAATGTTATCTAAGACCCGATACTTAAAAGTTTCTGGCTGCACGGTTGTAATATGACGGCTGCGTGAGCTCACTTTTGAGAATGCAAGTATAGTTGTCCAGGAGAAAAGCAATCTTGCCTGAAATCAATGGCATCGTTTTGTAGGGTCTGTCCTTGAGACTTATTACTTGTCATCACGCAGCTGAGCCTTACTGGAAATTGGAGGTATCTGAATTGAAATGGGAGATTAGAGGGTATAAAGGGGGCGCGAGGAATACATTGAGTGTGGAGAAACTCTAGAGACAGCGTGTGTATTAACTTGTGGATTTTTCTGTGAGTATTTGGTGGGAGTGTGATGAAGTTGCTTCGGAAGACGCCGTAGCTGGAGATCAGCTCAGAGCAATGAGGTAAATGGGAGGGGATATGATGACGTGACTCCCCCAACCGCGTTAACTGTCAATCCCCCACAAACACAGTCTCTCGGAATTTGCATAAGCACACCCCTTCACCTGCAATTTTAACTTAGTTACAAAGTGATCAAAACTCTCGTTTATATCCTGCGTCCTCTCATTAAACTTGTATCCCGCATTACCCGTGGGCATGAGAAACACCAGCGCACCCTGTCTATTAACTTAATTTAAAGGTTAGGTTTACACCTTTCTTTCCGAAGTAGCAGCACTCATTAATATGGTAGTATATGTCACTCGCTCGCTTCTTATTGTTTTGCTGCCTTCTCAATTATATAATGCATGTTTTCTTCAGCGCGTTTTGGAGCTCTTCCTGGTTTTCTACGTAGTGCGTTGACAGTCAGTTCACGTGATTACGTGGGAGGCGTGATGATGTCACACGAAACTCCGCCCCCCACGGAACTGGCTGAACTCCATTACAGTAAATGGAGAAAAATACCTTCCAGTTATAACCATTACGCGTAGAATTTTGAAATGAAACCTGCCCAGCTTTTGTAAGGAAGCTGTAAGGAATAAGCCTGCCAAATTTCAGCCTTCCACCCACACGGGAAGTTGGAGAATAAGTGATGAGTCAGTGAGTGAGTGAGTGAATGAGTGAGTGAGTGAGGGCTTTGCCTTTATTAGTATAGATATCCATACATATATACATATACACATATATATATACACACACACATATATACATATATATATATATATATATACATATCTATATATATACACATACATATACATACACACATACATACACACACATATATACACACATATATATATATAGTCACGCACATGGGGAGCAGTTTAAGGACTCGGACCACATCGCAACAACCCATGTCGAGGGACAGAGGCGGCGCACTAACCTTTCTCTTCTCATCTCATCAGCCAGAACGAGAACGCGCTGCCATAAGAGAACCCGGGGTAAACAAAGAAGCCATACTTCCGGGTTCTTGTCGTCCCTCCAGTCCCAAGCTGATGACGTCGGTATCCCCACCTGCATCTGATTTCTCCCAGCAACCCTGATTCAATTTCCTGTTCCTCTGTATAAATGTTCCCCTATTTTTCTGTAATGTTGTCCGGTGTGACCATTTACTTTGTATTGTGGAGACGTTACTCTGTTTTAGTTCTAGTAAACCAGGGTGGAAACCCCAAAAGTTCACTTTGTGTTACGTTATTTCTTCACAGATTGGCGTAGTCGGCAGGATAAAGCCTGAAGATGACAGAAGGGCAAGACCTGAACGCGGTACTAAATACCTTACCAAACGAACTCCAAGCCATCAAGACGGATCAAGTCAGCACACAGAGAGAGCTCGATCGAACAAAGAGACGGTTGGCAGCGGCGGAGGCTGCAAGACCCGAAAACGCGAGACCTGCACCTCCTCAAATTGTTCCCCTTACAGAAACCGATGACCTGACCGTCTTTGAGAGGACCGCAGCCAGAAATCAGTGCGGAATGGGCATCCATCTTAGCACCCTACCTGAAGGGACCGGCGCAGCGGGCCTATCATGACCTCCCTGAGAAGGAAGCCCAATACGACCTCCTGAGAGCCGAGTTATGTAAAAGGTATGATATTACCTCCGGCCAGCAGGCGAGGGTTTGGCAACATTGGCGGTTCAACCCAGAACTTCCAGATAGGGCCCAAGCGTTCGAGTTCTGGTGCAAACTCGGGCGATGGCTACGACCAGATGTTAATCAAGCCCGCCAGGTGGTTGAACAGGTGGCCTGTAAGGCGTTAGTATATGCCATGCCAGACTATCTCGCCCAGCAGGTCCAGAGGCATTCCTCCCGGCATATGAACGGCCTCCTGGAGGTCTTGGAGTGACAGCTGGTGGTTAACCAAATGGGGGGGTCTGAGAATCCTGCGCGCATGAACCGACAGGGACGCATTGCCACACAGGAGGCCCCTCATCGTACTACCATTCCGGAGCCGCCAGCAAAAATGAAAGACCGGATGCTCACCCCACCGCGCTGTTTCAAGTGTGGTGAGGTGGGACACATTCTTCCCACCTGCCCCCTCAACGTGGAACCGATGGACTGCAGCTACGCGAGAGGAAAGAGGTACTGTGCGCCGCCAAACCCTCTGGCACTGGTACATACGGGAATGGTCTTGGTGAATGGGCACTCGGTGTTGGCTTTGTTTGATTCCGGGAGAAATATCACCATTATTGCTCACCGTCATGTTTTACCGCAACAGTGGCTCGCTAAGAAAACAAATATAAAATGTGTGCACGGAGATACTAGATCATACAGGTCCGCAAAGGTGTCATACAGTATAACGTGGAAAGGGACTCTGAAACAACTTTTAGTCGCAGTGTTGCTAAAACCCCCCTATCCAGTTATATTAGGACAAGATTGGTTTAAAATTAACTGCGGTAAAGCTGTCACCACTCCCGTTCACAAACTGGGTCTACTTATGGATGGTCAGGGGACTCTCCAAACTGCTCCCACGCCGTGCTCAACGGCAACTGACTTGGACGGCCCAGGGGGACGCCTTTCAGGGACGGACCCCGTGCCGGAAAAACAACAGGGTGGAGTTACGCCCGGAGGACGCTGCTCCAGGCCTAACCCCTGCTGATTTAGCCGGCCTAGACTTTCAATTTCACTCTACGCCGGCATCTTTCAAAAGAGAACAGTGGAATGACGATTCACTGAAGTTTGCCCGGAATGCTGTTGTATCCGCTGACGACCTAGCGTCATTAGATTCCACACCACCAGGGCCCTACTTTGTCTTAGAAAATGACTTGTTATACCGAGTTGCGGAACATGAAGGCGAGGTACGGAAATTGCTGTTAGTGCCACGAACCTACCGGCGGGATGTCTGTGAACTAGCACATGCCCACCTCTTAGGCGCCCAACTCGGGGCCGAAAAAACATTGGAAAGGATTAAACTCCGATTTTATTGGCCCGGGATCAATGAGGAGGTCCGCCGTTTCTGTCAGTCTTGCCCAGTCTGTCAGTATACGTCAGATTCCTAGGAGGGACCGAGCTCCTCTAATCCCGATTCCCCTTATTGACGTCCCTTTTGAAAGGATCGGAGTTGATCTCATTGGACCCCTAGAGCCTTCGTCCAGAGGCCATAAATATATATTGGTCATGATGGATTATGCAACCCGGTATCCCGAGGCAGTTCCCCTGAGAGCTGCTAATACCAAAAATATCGCACGGGAATTGGTAGGATTATTTTCCCGAGTGGGCATACCTAAAGAAATCCTTACGGATCAAGGTACGCCCTTTACTTCGGATACGTTCAGGGAGGTGGCCAAGTTACTCCATATTAAGCATCTCAAAACGTCTGTTTATCACCCTCAGACGGATGGGTTGGTAGAAAGGTTTAACCAAACCCTTAAACAGATGCTCCGCAAGGTAGTCAACACGGACGGAAGGAATTGGGACCAGCTCCTGCCTTTAGTGCTTTTTGCATATCGAGAGGTGCCTCAAGCCTCCTCAGGGTTTTCCCCATTTGAACTTTTATATGGATGCCAGCCCGGGGCATTTTGGGTTTACTAAAAGAAGGTTGGGAGGGGGAGGCACTTCCCAACATAAACTTGTTGGAATATATCGCGCAATTGCGCAAACGATTAAATAAAATCAGGCCTATACTAAAGGACCACATGTCTCGGGCTCAAGCAGCGCAAGCCCGGAATTATAATAGGAACTCCTCCCTTCGAGAATTTCAACCGGGGGATCGTGTGCTGGTTCTCTTGCCCACCTCCCACTCAAAACTGCTAGCCCATTGGCAAGGCCCGTACGAGGTTAAAGAAAGAAAAGGGCTCATTGACTATTTGGTTAGCCAACCAAATCGTCGACCGACTGAGAGGGTGTATCATGTAAACTTGTTAAAGTTGTGGAGATCTAGGGAGGAGCAACCTCCTCCTGAGTCAACACTCTCCCTTTTCTCCAAAAGTATATCCCTTAACCTCGGCAACAATTTGATGCCCCTCCAACGACAGGAGCTCGAGCGAGCAATCCTGTCCGTCCCGGAAGTGGTCAGCGAAGCACCAGCTCGGACTGCGCTGATTCAGCGATATTGTGACAGATCTGGGAGTAGTTATTCGGGAAAGACCTTATCGCCTCCCGGAGGCAAAAAGGACTGAGATAGAGCTGGAGATTAAAAGAATGCTGGACATGGACATTATCGAAGAGAGTCACAGCCCGTGGTCCAGTCCCATTGTCCTCGTGTCCAAACCGGACAGCTCCTGGAGATTTTGCAATGACTTCAGACGTCTTAATCAGGTCTTCAAGTTTGACACCTATCCCATGCCCTGAGTTGACGAACTACTCGAGAAATTGGGAACAGCCCGGTATTTGACTACACTTGACATGACCAAAGGGTACTGGCAAATTCCCTTAACGACATCCGCTAAAGAAAAAAACGCTTTCAGTACCCCTAGTGGACACTGGAAATACAAGGTTCTCCCATTCGGGCTGCACGGGGCACCGGCAACCTTCCAGCGTCTGGTAGATAGAGTGCTAAGGCCCTATCAGTCCTATTGTACCGCCTACCTCGATGACGTCGTCATTTTTTCCGGCACCTGGGAGGAACATGTATTACAGGTTTATGCCGTCCTCCTGACGCTAGCAAAAGCCGGCCTACGGATCAACCCCCAGAAGTGCTTCTTTGGGTTGACCGAGGCCAAATATTTGGGCTACCTGGTAGGAGGGGGGATGGTGAAGCCACAGTGCTCAAAAATAAAAGTCATCATAGAATGGCCCCGTCCGATACTCAAGAAACAGGTGCAGGCTTTCTTGGAATTAGCGTGTTATTACCGCCGGTTTGTACCTCGCTTCTCTGAGCGGGCAGCACCCTTGATTTATTTGACATTTTCATGTGGTGTGGAATGAAGCCGCGGAACAAGCATTCAGTGACTTAAAACAGGCCCTCACTTCGGCAGCTATTTTGAGAACACCTAACTTTTCACTTCCTTTTCTCCTCCAGACCGATGCTTCGGACACAGGCCTCGGTGCCGTGTTGAGCCAAAGTATCGACGGTTTCGAACACCCCGTGATGTACATGAGCCGGAAACTGTTAGACCGGGAGACGAGGTATGCGGCGGTGCAACGGGAAGCCCTGGCGATCAAGTGGGCAGTAACTGCGGTAACTACCTGCGGTACCTACGGTAACCCTGCGGTACTACTTGCTGGGTCGGGAATTCACCCTGGTGATGGACCATGCCGCCCTCCAGTGGATGGCTCTTCATAGGGAATCGAATCCTCAGGTTACCAGGTGGTTTTTGGACCTGCAGCCGTACAAGTTCACTGTCGCTTATTGCCGGGGTAACCTTCAGGCCTACGCGGATGCACTCTCACAGGCTCACAACCTCTCGGTTCGGGCCGCCCGACCTGGTGGGTCTGGGCTAGAGGGGGGGTCATGTCACGCACGAGCGCATGGGGAGCAGTTTAAGGACTCGGACCACATCGCAACAACCCATGCTGAGGGACAGAGGCGGTGCACTAACCTTTCTCTTCTCATCTCATCAGCCAGAACGAGAACACGCTGCCATAAGAGAACCCGGGGTAAACAAAGAAGCCATACTTCCGGGTTCCTGTCGTTCCTCCAGTCCCAAGATGATGACGACGGTATCCCCACCTGCATCTGATTTCTCCCAGCAACCCTGATTCAATTTCCTGTTCCTCTGTATAAATGTTCCCCTATTTTTCTGTAATGTTGTCCAGTGTGACCATTTACTTTGTATTGTGGAGACGTTACTCTGTTTAAGTTCTAGTAAACCAGGGTGGAAACCCCAAAAGTTCACTTTGTGTTACGTTATTTCTTCACAATAAATATATATATATATATATATATATATACATACACTCTTTGGGGTGCGAGCAACTGTTGCTGGGGGTGGCAGAATCCATCAAGGAAGAAAAATGAAAATCATTATTTGTACAAAATCTTAATTTATTTATCCATTCCTAAATAATTAATTAATTAAGAACTAAATACGTGCAAGTCTGCGTGGATATTATGAACTATCGTATCTGTTCAAGTTCTATTTAAATTTTAAATAGAAGGAATTTTTATTTAGTCGACAGAAATATCTTTGGTAGGAATGTAAGTTAAATGTAGGCATCATTGCATAAATTTTTCTTCACCATACAAATGTAAAGATTAAATTAGCCTTATATTCCAACCAAAGATATTTGTGTCGACTAAATCAGGAGTGTCAAACTCAATTGCACAGGGGGCCAAAATCCAAAACAAACTTTAGGTCGTGGGCTGAACAGGATAAACATTTATTGAACACACTAAAACTAAACTTTTAAAACTTTAAAACTTTAAAACTTAACTTTTTTGAACATAAATATGAATAAAAACAGGCAGGAATATTATTCCGGAATAAATCAACTCAAACCTTAAATAACTTATAATATTTTGCTCTCCATAAAAATATATCCTGTCTAAATTATACAAGTTAGAAATAAAGTAAACGTTAAAAGAACAAACATTCAAATTTCTTTACTCTTATGTAATTTTATATAAAAAATAAACTTAAATTTTATTAAAAGAACAAACATTCAAATTTCTTTACTCTTATGTAATTTTACATAAAAAATAAACTTAAATTTTAAATATCCCAAAAGATTTTGCTCTCCTCAAAAATATATCCTGTCAAAATTATACAAATTCAAATATGAACATGCTGCATAACAAAATCTGGAAACATAAATAAAATTTGTTCTTTTCAGCAATAACAAATCAAATCATTCAGTTGTCTTTGCTCATATGTCATTTTATCAGAGCTGGACGCCTGGCATCTTTTTTTGGCAACAAGTTTGTTTATGTTTGGTGTGAGGTTCTGTGTTGTGGAGATTCTCAGGATGGACTGCAGGTGTTCATCAGTGAGGCTGACTCCTGTGTGCTGTTTTGTTAGTCTTCATCACTGAGAAGAGCTTCTCATACAGATAATGTGCTACCAAACATGCACAAGGATCGAGCCATGTAGACAGAGCTGGAGCATTTCTGCGGGAATGGAGTGAATAAACTGTGCAGGCCCTGCAGTATCGTACTTTGCCTTCAGTGTGCCATATATATATATATATATATATAATTACGCCGGGCCGGATGTGGCCCGCGGGCCTTGATTTTGACACATATGGACTAAATAGCTTGAAAAGATATATTTTTTCGAATGTGATCCCGCAATTCAGATTGAGTTGACGCGCACTACAGTACATTGAGACCGCGTGCTATTGTGGTTTTGCCTGCGTGCCTCAATAAGTCACCCTCCCCTCGCTCTTACATTTTTACCGTTCATCTAATGAATATAATGAGTATGGCTTTACCAAAACAATCATTGATGGCGAATAAAGTATCCATTATTCATAAAGCTTAAATTGGTGATCTGTCTTTCTGTGTTAACCATATTTTTTCATACATCTCAAACCAAGGGGATGTGAAGGTAAAATGAATCGGGAAGCGCGCGTACATACTCAGTGCACCCCATCTTGGGAATCGAACCTCAGCGCTAGAGGCGAAGTCTCTACCATTGCGCCACGGCGTGTGAATTATCTATTTGAGCGTATGTAGATCGGGGTATATATACATATATATATACACTGCTCACAAAAATTAAAGGAACACTTTTTTTATTGGGCCTGACATGAAATCAATTAAACCTGTCTGATAATTTTCTGGTTGGTTAAGCAGCTGAGGTCATTGTTAATTACTTTCAGCTGTATTGGTGTTCATGGACTTAACGACAGGTGCACTAAAGTGGCAACAATTAGAAAACCCTCAAAACAGGACTGGTTTTACATGTGGAGGTCATTTCAAGTTTCTCCCTCTTGATCTTTTTTGGCTGGTTTTCCACTCGTGTTAGTTTTGGCTTGAGTAATTATCTCTACTGGCAGTATGAGGCGATTCCTTAACCCTACAGAAGTTGCACAGGTTGTCCAACTTCTCCAGGATGGCACATCCACATGTGCTGAAGCAAGAAGGTTTAATGTGTCTCCCAGCACAATCTCCAGAACATGGAGGAGATTTCAGGAGACTGGCTGTTATTCTCGGAGAGCTGGACAGGGCCGTAGAAGGTCCTCAACCCATCAGCAGGACCGATACCTGCTCCTTTGTGCAAGGCGGAACAGGCTGAGCACTGCTCGTGCCCTACAGAATGACCTCCAGAGGGCCACTGGTGTAAATGTCTCTACCAAAAAAATCAGGAACAGACTTCATGAAGATGGCCTGAGGGCCCGACGTCCTGTAGTGGGCCCTGTGCTCACTGCCCAGCACTGTGGAGCTCGACTGCCATTTGCTCAAGAACACCAGAATTGGCAAATCCGCCACTGGTGCCCTGTACTTTTTACAGACGAGAGCAGATTTACCCTGAGCAGCTGTGATAGACGTAAAAGAGTCTGGAGAAGACAAGGAGAACGATATACTGCCTGCAACATTGTTCAGGTTTGGTGGTGGGTCAGTGATGGTCTGGGGAGGCATATCCATGGAGGGATGCACAGACATCTACTGCGTAGGAAATGGTGCTCTGACTGCCATAAGGTATCGAGATGAAATCCTTGAACCCATTGTCAGACCCTACGCTGGTGCAGTAGGTCCTGGTTTCCTCCTAATGCACGACAATGCCCGGCCTCATGTGGCAAGAGTATGCAGGCAGTACCTGGAGGATGAAGGAATTGAAACAATTGAATGGCCTTCACGATCCCCTGACTTAAACCCAATAGAACATCTGTGGGACATTATGTTTCGGTCCATTAGGTGCCGCCAGGTTGCTCCTCAGACTGTACAACAGCTCAGGGATGCCCTCATACAGATCTGGGAGGAAATGCCACAAGACACCATCCGTCGTCTCATTAGGAGCATGCCCCGACGTTGTCAAGCATGCATATAAGCTCGTGGGGGCCACACAAGATACTGAAAAGCATTTTGAGTAGCAGAAATTAAGTTTTTGAAAAAATGGACTAGCCTGCCACATCTTCATTTCACTCTGATTTTAGGGTGTCTACACAATTGAGCCCTCTGTAGGCAGAAAACTTTTATTTCCATTAGATAGATAGATAGATAGATAGATAGATAGATAGATAGATAGATAGATAGATAGATAGATAGATAGATAGATAGATAGATAGATAGATAGATAGATAGATAGATAGATAGATAGATAGATAGATAGATAGATAGATAGATAGATAGATAGATAGATAGATAGATAGATAGATAGATACTTCATTAAAAGACTTGGCATCCTTTTGTTCCTAAGACATTGCCCTGTCGTTATTTGTATAGATATCCAACTTCATATTGAGATCTGATGTATCTAATGTGTTTCTTTAAAGTGTTCTTTTAATTTTTGTGAGCAGTGTATATATATGACAGCAACACTCATAACAGTGACAAAACAATTACATTGACAATCATGTTACGTTATTTTTAAAATGTTGCCTTTTCTTTTCATAACTTCTTTAATACACTACTTTTGCGCTGTGAAGCGCGGGTATTTTGCTAGTTTTTAATAAATTTGCAAAAACCTCAAGTAAACTTTTTCCACGTTGTCATTATGGGGTGTTGTATGTAGAATTCTGAGGAAAAAAGTTAATTTAATCAATCTTGGAATAAGGCTGTAACATAACAAAATATGGAAAAATTGATGCGCTGTGAATACTTTCCGGATACACTGTAATGCAGTAGTGGGCAATGTCGGTCCTGGAGGGCTGCAATGGCTGCAGGGTAACGTTGCAACCCAATTGCTTAATTAGAAACCAATTCTTGCCAATCTCAGATCTTATTTAATTTTATGGTTTGTTAGTCTGCAATGGGGTGGCACGGTGGCGCAGTGGTAGCGCTGCTGCCTCACAGTTAGGAGACCCGGGTTGCTTTCCGGGTACTCCCTGCATGGAGTTTGCATTTTCTCCCTGTGTCTGCGTGGGTTTCCTCCGGGTGCTCTGGTTTCCTCCCACAGTCCAAAGACATGCCGGTTAGGTGGATTGGCGATTCTAAATTGGCCTGGGTGTGTTTGTGTGTGTCCTGTGGTGGGTTGGCACCCTGCCCAGGATTGGTTCCTGCCTTGTGCCCTGTGTTGGCTGGGATTGGCTCCTGCAGACCCCTGTGACCCTGTGTTTGGATTCAGCGGGTTGGAAAACGAATGGATAATCTGCAATGTTAGGTTCTTATATTGTGAATATTTTCCTTTCTGAATATATCACCTAAATGATTAGAACCTCAAACAGATAATTTTCTGTCTGTCACATTTCCTCTTAAGTGTTTTAATTATTAAAATAGTGCATAATGGACCCACATAGGTGTAAATGGAAACAAGTTAGATGAAGAACTGCTGGCTATTTTGTCATTTGCATCTTGTTGCTAATAAGGAGTGATTAAAATCAGTGAATACAGCTGTTTAAGACAGAAAAAAGCAATTAATAATAATAATAATAATAATAATACATTCTATTTATATAGCGCCTTTCCCATGCTCAAGGCACTTACAGAATATAAAAAAAATGGCAGGGTATACAGTATATAGCATTGTACAAACCAAATAAATAAATAAAGAAGATTACAACAGTGAATTCAGACAAAAAAAAAGCCAGACAACATAATTGATGGTCAAGCACACACACATACAGGTTACATGAGCATCTTGACAGAGAAGTAAACTGAGAGAAGGGTAATAAAGTCAAGTAGAGCTAAAAGCCTTCCTGAACAGATGAGTTTTGAGTTGTTTTTTAAAAGAATTCATGGAGTCAGCTGATCTGATTAATTTCGGTAGGTCATTCCAGAGTCTGGGCGCTATACAGCTGAAGGCCCTGTCACCCATGGAGTGTAGATTAGGTTGCCAGAATCAGAGGACCTTAGTGAGCGGGCAGGCACATAGTGAAGGTCACTGATGTAGTTTGGCGCGAGGTCATTTAAGGCTTTGTAGGTTATTAGTAGGATTTTATATTCGATTTTGTAAGACACAGGGAGCCAGTGAAGACAGAGCAGGATGGATGTAATGTGCTCGCTGCTGCTGGTTTGAGTAAGGACTCTTGCAGCCGAGTTTTGAATAAGCTGGAGCTGTGATTAAGGGTGGGGAGCCTTAACAAACGAGACCACTAAAGTGAATCATCAAAATGCCACTTCAGCAACAAGTCCATCATCAGCAATAACTGAGTTCTTATCGGGGCAAGAGGGGGCAATGCCCCCTTAAACAAACGTCCTGCCCCCTTAAATCAAACTTTTAGAAGTTGAGACAGAAAATAATAGATTACCCACAAACTGAATATGGACAGGATTTACTACAGTAGCCGAAAAATCCACTGGAAATGGCACAAATAAGATGATAGGTTTCACCTCTTGTTCGCTCTTTCCCTCTGTGCTATGTTTGTGCGCAGCTCACACAACACTCGGCAGAAATCCCCCACTCACCCTCCCCCCAACTAAACATCCAATCACTGTTAGTATGCAAATGACCCGGTGTCAGGTTTCTCAGTAGGTAGAGCTGCGCAACACCGGGAGGCTTTGAGGAAGCAGCAAATCTCTGTCGTCAAAATCATAGTGACTCGTGAGATAATTAACAACAACTAAAAAATACATTTATATTTGTACAGTCAATGGGGGACTAGTCCATTGTTCTACTCACAGTTTCAGTCTGGTTGAGAAGTGTTTCTTTCTCGATCCCACAAGCACCACTGTGAGCCTGTCTGCTGCATAGAGCCGACTGGAGGACCTGTGTCTGTCTGTCAGGTCCAAACACAAAGCCCCGCTCCAGCTTTCAACTCTGCACTCAACAGTTTTCTCGTTTCATATACTGTACTGATGTAATCACAGCTATTTTAGTAAAGCTATTTTAGTAAAGCTTATTCACTCTCCACCCCAGCTTCCAGCAGCTCACAAAGGGAAAGTTAATGCTGTGAGATGCATCCCTTTTTCCAAGCATTTAAAAGTGTGGCGCTGCTCCTGCCTGTACCAATAGCAGTAGCAATGATGCTGCTGCAGGTACATCAGAGACAGCAGCTGGCATGTCTGCTCCTGTGGCATCAACAGGCACTGCTTCTCCTGTATCTCTGCCAACAATTGCTGCCCCAAAGCAACCCGCTCAGCTACCCAGTGACTTAAATGGCAATACACCATCCCAGCCAATACTGGGTAGTTACTCCAAATGTGTATTTGGTGGTACAACATTAAGATCATTCAGTCCTGCCTGGTACCACACACGACCATGGCTGGAGTACTCTGTTGTGCGGGACACGTGCTTCTGTTTCCTCTGTCGGAAATATGGCAGTACTGTTAATGAGAGGGATGTAGTTTTTACCTTAACTGGTTTTAACAACTGGAAAGCAGCACTTGATTGAGACAAGGGGCTAAAGAGGCATTAGTCCAGCCACAACCATGTGCATGCTTCAACCATCTGGACTGAGCATAAAAGCAGAGAGGCCACAGTGGGGACTGTGGATTCAATGTTGGTTGGTAAAACACAACTTGAAAAAAAACATTACTATGTCAAGAGTATTGGTAGTGCTATAAGGTTTCTCTGTGTAAATGAGTTGGGGCTCCGTGGGACTGCAGAAACCTTGAGACATGATGCAGCGGTTAATGATGATGACATTGCTTCAGGTATTTTTCTAAAACTGATGGAATATACCTTAGAGAAGGATGAGAAGCTAGCAAGCATTGCTAAGGGTATCCCAAGAAATACAAAATACACATCTAAGGATATCCAAAATTATCCAAACACTGGCTGACATGGTGCTTGGAGAGGTCAGGAAAAAATATGAAAGTGCTGATTCTGCAGGGTTTTGCCTCAGAAGTGATGGGACCAGGGATAGGTGCAATGTGGAAAATTTGTCTGAGATAATTCCATGCCAGAGGAGCATCTTATTGGGTTGCTTGACTTGCAACAACTTGATGCAGAGTACATCATCTCTGAGATACTGTTACACCTTTCTAATGCTGGCTACAATGCTGACAGTATACTTAACCAGTGTTATGATGGGGCTTTTGTGATGAATGGGGTTAGAGGTGGTGTACAAGCTCTGCTCCAAAGCAGGCTTGACAGATATGTCCCATACATCCACTGCTACAATCACCAACTGCACTTAGTGGTTGTGCATGCTCTGCAGAGTGAGCCGTGTGCAAAAAGGATTTTTTAGCCTATCTATTTCACTCTACAATGTTTTTCACCACCACTATGTGCTCAATAATCATGATGCACCTTGTCTAAAAAGGCTGCTTGAGATCTGATGGACAAGATACTATGAGGTGACAAGGTGCACTGTGGACAATCAAGAACAAATCCTTAGTATCCTACTTAAGATGACAGAGGATGATGATGCTGCGGTTGACCTGTGCACCGAGGCATCAGGCCTGCTATGCCAAATTAAGAGGCATCACATCTTTGAGATTGGAAAGTTCCTAGTGCGGGTGTTTGGTGTCTTGAAACCAGGAAATGCTATTCTACAGTCTCAGTCAGTTGATCTGTGCAGTGCTTCTGAGGTTGTTAGTGCAGCACTGGAGTCCTTAAAAAACATCCGTGAGGATGACTGTTGGGGAGTATCATCTCCTACTGAGGATGAGTCACATCCAACAAAGAGAAGGAGAACAATGAGCAAACACCTGGGTCAAAGTGTTGTGCTCTCAACTTTGGGCCATAAAAACTCTGGTGACCCTACCATTTCCCCCATCAGTCTCTGAAAAGATCCCTGCTCAACATCCTTGACAGGACCATTTCAGAAATGGAAACTAGATTTTCACACAAGAATATTGACCTGATGAGAGCCATATCTAGTCTTGCACCCAAATCTAGCATTTCTAGATCCCACCCTGTTGCACCCTCTGGCTGTAATGGCTGGCACTGTAGCAGATGTTGTAAGTCTGAAAAATGAAGTTCTTGTGGCAGAACAGATGCTGCTCAAAAAATGTTCAAAGGAAACAGATCTGTCCACTGTGTGTAAACTCCTGCAGGAGTACAAGGAAGAATTTCCTGAGTTGCATAAATTATATGTAACAGCCCTGGTAAATGGTGTGTCTTCAGCATCGTTTGAGAGTTCCTTCTCCACTTTGTCATGGGTCTTAACCCCCTAACATCGCACCATGTGTGACAGTAGGGGGCACTATCGCTCCCTTGAACCCTCAGGTACCACGCCAGACACCAGGTAAAAGTGCTAAAATTATTTGTTTTATTATAATAATGTGCACTAAGCACCCTCCACTCCACACTACTCATAAACCAAATACAATACTCCAATAATAATAACCAATCCTCCAACTCCCAGACGCGTTGCCCTCCTACCACCCAGATCAGCTCACTGTCTGGGAGCTCCCACAGTTCTTTATACTCCCTGACCCGGAGGTGTTCCTGCCCAACAGTCCACAATTCCTTATTCCTTCCGGGTCAGGGTAAATAGTCCTTATCTTCACCCCGGAAGCACGTTGTTTCTTCATGTCACGGGATTATGATGTACTTCCGGGTTATAGGGCATATACGAGTCCATGAGCCTCCCTACAGCGACTCCTTGTGGTCCCCAAGGTATCCAGCAGGGCTGGGTATAAAAACTACAGAGTCCATGATGCCCTGCTGGAACTCGGGACACATCCATGCTGTCGGTAGAGCTCCTCCTGGCGGCCTGGGGGTGCGGGCCGGAATATGAAGCTCGCCATCCACCACACATGTTACATAAAAGAAAGAGGAACTTGGTGATCTTGGCCCATGAGAAGTCCATAACAAATAACTTGGATATGGATGAATTTATAAGAGTTTTTGCAAAGGGAAACAGGAGACTGTTGTTGTAGAGTGGACTGAGGAGAAAGGAGAGTTGAGCTGTTCAGTTGCAAACAGAGAGTTCAGTTGCTTGCAAAACAAACAAGCTTAAAACAAGACAAAAAGACTAAAAAGAAGAACAAAGTTAAAATGTTCTGTTCTAAATCTATAGTGTTCTACAAATTAGTTTGAGAATTCTAGGAATAGACATGGTGAATTGTTTTTTTTTTTTAATTACTATACCAGCCCTTTTTAGTTTTGCAAATATTGACTATACTGAGAGGTCTTATTTTATTCTCACTTTAATTTGCAAATTTATTTGAGAATTAGGCCCTGCAATTAAGATACATTTTATGTTGTTGGTTGTAAAGATCTAGATAGATAGTTTATTTTATTTTTTATTTTATTTTATTCTATTTTTTAGTTTTATTTTTCAAGACTTAGTGAATTGATTTTTTTTTTTTATAACTTGGCCTACCCTTTTTAGTTTTATTAATGTTGGCAATAGTGAGAAGTGTTATTGTTGGGTTCGAATATATTTGATATAGGCCATCCAATTAAGGTAAATGTCATGTTTTTAGTTGTTATAATCTGATGAAGAATATTTTATTTTATTTTTTGTTGTTTTATTGTTCAGTTTTCCTCCTAAGGGATTACCACCTTATTGTGGTCAGGTGGTTTGTGTGCCTCAGTGACCCTAAGAGCTACACCAGCAGAAGCTTAGCCTTCAGGTGGAACACTCAAGTTGGACCGGTCTTAGGGTAGAGGCCTGACAAAGTGCAATCCAATTACATGACAAAAATAGTTATCCAGAGTACCCCCACCCCTTTACCGCCTCCGTCACCGCCATGTGCCCCCTTCACATTTCTGTCTGCCCCGTCATATATGCCTGTCTAGAACCAGCCCAGGTTCTTATTAATAAACTGGATTAGAAATATAAAACCTCCAGGACTGATATTGCCCACCGCGATATAATGCAAAGTTCAATTTCCCGTTTAGTTGAAATTTGGCAGGATGGTACATCTAGGGTTGGAGCTATCCACTACAAAAGGGCATTTTGATATATCAATATTTAGTGGTAAAAACTTTCCACATCAACTAAATACTCCAAAATGTGAAAAATGCTTTGATTGAATTGAAGTTCGGGGACATTATAGTAAAAAGAAAACCAGCTGACTCATGTTTTTTTTATTTTTCAACATTTGCTGCTAATAATGGGCTGTTCTTAGTCCCCACTTCCGTTTTCAGCTCAGAACTGCTCAGGCTGTAATCGTGCAGTGTAATGGAGCTGCTTCTTTAGGCAAATGAAGGCCACCAAAAGAAGTGAAGTAGAAGCACAAAAGCTCAGCAAAGCTCAAAGAAAACATACTTAGGCAAGTTGTGTCATTGGGTTCACACTGTACTACTTCTTACTCCTCGTGATGGGGTTTAAAATACATATAAATTCAAAGTGGGGAGGAGGAGTTGTCTTTCTTGGATTTCGAGAATTCATATATACATACATTTTGAAGAACAGAGTGGTAGATAATGAGCCATTGGTCGTGAAATACAAACATTTCAGAGAACTAGGGTATTCCCCTATGGTCAAACGGAAATGTTTCACTACACTCTGGTTTCATAAAGCAGAAACAGGGAAGTGCTGGTATAGTGTATCAACCAACTTCAAGTCCTGAATACTACCCAAGCCAGAATCAACAGCATGACTTGGTCAGTTTAAATGCTTATACAGCTCAGAAATGGGGTCCTCCATGGACAGAACATAGTGGAGGTGAACACTGTACCTAATTTAACATATTATTTCTATTCACCTCTTCTTTTCTGTACATTCCTTAAACATTCAATGCATCGAACAGGCTACTTAAATGTGCAGTCTGTAAACATCAATGCTGTATGTAATAAATTAAAGTAAACCAAGATTCAGTGTATATTGCTTTTGATCTAAACTCTTTAAAACTTTGCAACAGAATAAGATTACAGATCAAATCATTTCATTCAAACCAGATTGAAGCTACCATTTATACAGGATCTGCTACAGCAGTGGTTCTCAATCTGTGGGGCGGGCCACAAAAGTAACAAAAGGGGGGGCGCGAAGATGTGAAAAAAAGAAAACAAGAATCAAAAATATGAAAAATACATCTATACATATATACATATATTGAAACCAAAACAAATTAACTTAAACTACATTGTGATACTAGAAAAATAAATATAGAGTTAGATAAATGTCTATAAAAGTTAAGTAGGTATAATAAAATATGCATCTATGATATATCATTAATTAAAAAAGAACAAATTAGGCTCCTTTCAAAAAAAGTGCTACAGGTTAAAATTATATTTATACACTGAATTTACATTATTTTACTGCCTCTGTCAGTTAAAAAAAGAATGAGGTTTCCTGTAATTTTTTTTCCAATGACCGTCAATAAAAGCCAACATCAGTTCATAGGAAAAGCGGGATGAATGTTTTACTAATGGGCAATTGTAAACAGCATATTCAAGATTAAGGAGCTCCAGTGAACTAATAATATTAGCCACTTCTAAAAAAAAAGATAAAAAGTATCTTATACAGAAAAGTCCTCAGTGAATTACATAGTACTTCTCATACATCCAGTTAACCGATGACACTTTAATCGAGGTTCATTCTCTTAAGAAATTTCCTGGACAAATCAGGATAATACAGCTGACACTACCACATTTTTTCTACATGCAAAATAAAAGGAAATAGTAATAGCTAATTAAACAATGAGATCAAGTAAAGATAAAAATTACTTATTGATTTTGAAACTAGCTGGAGCAAAAGCATGCAGAAACAGGGGAACCCAGGACTGAACTTGAAAACTACTGGGTTAGTTGTGTGATAAGATGTGCTGGGGCAACCGTGTTTACCTGGTGTGCGTGTAACTATGTATAGATTTTTCTTCATTTGTTTTAAATAGTTATGTGAGGGTACTTACCTTGAGCTTTGTGAGGTGGTGCTGTTGAGAGAGCTCCGGTAGTGAAAAATAGAGGGCAGCTGATGATGCATATTCATGGTGGTGCAGCAGTAGTCTAGTCGAGATGTGAGGAGCCATCCATGTATAAGATACCAAGTCGTGAGGTAAGGAGATAAGAAATAGTGATGCCATTGAAGTTGGTTTAAGAGATAAGGATGTGATTACTTACCAGAGGGAAATTGCAGTTTGAGAGTTTGCGGCAGCATGACCATGCAAGCATAGGTTGTGTATTTGATGGCTTCCTTCCAGGTTACAGTGTGTAGAGAAGACTACATAAAGTGTGCTTGGCAATTAGGGGGAGAATGGTGAAGCATCTTTTGGGACTGGTGGAAAGGACCCTGAAGGTATATAACAAGAGGAAGATGGATGTCAGAGGACATCTTCTATTTGCACAATAGTCTATCGCTGGTAGAGGGTGCACAGGCGTGGTATATCAGAACAGCCTGAATAAGGAAAGTAGGGGGGCATATACTCTTTGTTATCCCGCAGAACATGGAAGAGTTCTGACACATTTCTGATTTTTTCATTAATACTTCCTTTTTGGAAGAGATCTTTTGTCCTTCCTTTAACAAGCAGGGACAAGGAAGAAAGGCATAGGACTAGACTTACTATTGGGATTTTTGTTGAATTTTTATTTTGCACTCTGAAAGGCCTTGGTGGTCCTTTTGAGACACATAGGCAAGGGAGTAAGGAACAGAACTAGATTGGCTGAGTTTTTGTCTGATTTTGAATGTTTTTATTTTATTTGTTTTCATATTTGTTTCTCACATAAACTGTGATTTTTCGATGGACTTGCTATTGTGATTTTCACAGAACTCACTTCAGTGTTTTATAAGAATTGATATTTTGATATCTCCTTGTTTAATAAAGAATTGCCAATTTTGTTGTTTATCCTCAGTATGAATACTTGATGGCTTGTTGTTGAACCGTTGCAAGGTACGTGGTAGGTACAAGGTGTCACAAGTCACATATGTTTTGTATTTTTATATTTTAGTTTTGTGTTTCCGACCAATCAGATCATTATATATCTTGTGGCCAGCAGGGGGCACTGCATCTCCTCAAACACCCAACAGAAAGGCTTGGCCAGAAGTTGCCAATAAACAAGAAGATTTGATTGTGGGAAACTCATCCAGTAAGTGTTTCCCACTCCACAACAACAATAGAATGCTAAAGTACAGCTACTACAATTCTCTGTCTCTCTGTCGCACTCTGTCTCCTCCGTTCTTCTCTCAAGCTTCAACCACCTCCTTCTGACTCTGGCTATCAGAATGAAGTGAGGTTGCTCCTTTTATACAAAATCTGGGAATAATTCTGGTGTCCCAAGGTCTGTAGCACCAACCAAGTGGGAATCACTTTTCTCTTCTGTGGCCCCAGCGGCCCCCACAGAACCCAACAGGACTGAACCAAAGCACTTCAGTTCCCAAGATGCCCTGTGGGAATCTGTGGTGTTTCTGTAACGCAAGGTGGGGCTGCTATCGTTTCGGGGGAGAAAATGTCCTGTGCAAATTATCTTCCCAGGTCGTTTGAGGCTGTGGGCATCCCTGTTGAGTAACAGTTCCCAGGTGGTATCCCTCACAATCCACCTTCCCAGGATACAGGAACTGGTGCTATTAATAGTCAATTAAATTTGAAAAATTAACTAATAACTGTGTCTTTATTTAATTTAAAAGCTTGCTTCATGTCCCTTGCATTTAATTTACTTGTAATACCATTGATTCCCAGATTTCAAAGAAAAAAATTGTGAATAGATACCAGCTGTTTTTAATATTTGAAAGTTAAGCAAGCAAAATGTACATTGATTTCTTCCTACTTGGGGCCAAAGACACACCTTCAACCTGAAACTGAAGAATGGACCCTTCAAATGTCTTTCTTTGATGTTTTTCAGTTTATTAAGTGATTTATAACTTAATCTATGCAACCCAATTTGTTTATCAAATTATTGCAAATAAAGTTCAGCCTTTAATTTCTTTGGAAAACTCATCAAAGAAACAGACATTGATTCCTCGTTGGTATATTTTAAACAATTTCCATACTTTAATCAAACATAATATGAATTGGATGCAACTTATTCTAAAGCTAGTTTGAAATACCTGACTTGCTACTGCTACACATCAGAGCCATCTGTTTTCTAGCCCTCAAAATAGCATCAGGTAAAAATGTGCAGTGTAAACAGTGTCCCAAATGAGGCACATTACCTGCATTGTGAGGAAGCATCAGTTATGGCACTACAGCCATGTGGAGTGATTCCCTGAGGGTGATCATCACCAAGCCAAGGGGATGCCCACAAAACACCTGGCTGTGGCAGATAGATGGTCACTTCCAGAAGGTGGGACTGGACCTTGTGTTTGCCAAACAGGATCCAGAGCTGTTTCATTGTGTGGTGGGTGCGGCAACACGCTGTACCAGTGCATGCTCCCCAACCTGACTTGACCTGATAAGCAGTAGGCAATTTTATTGAATCTCTGGCAGAAGTGGAATCAGATTCATTGGCAGTTAAATAACAGAGACATTGCTGTTTATAAAAACACATATAGTCAACAGGCTTCATGAATTACAGGTTAAGCAGACCACATTGATGCTTCTTGCTCTGACCAGCCTACAACAACAGTCACTTCATCATTGCTGCAATGTGCTAATGAACTTTAAAGGTACTGGTGGATTTTGACCAAGAACGCTTGTAACTATATGTTCAGTATTCAAAAAAGTTCAAGCAACTTTATTGATGTTCAAAATTGTGTACACACTGAGTTTCATAAAACCTAATCATCAATCAAAAGCTTTGTGGAAAGAGATGTATATAGGGTTGCTCTACTGTAGCAAAGCTGAAGCTTATGTCACTGATATCAACTTCTCCTTGGAACACGTATTCAAGGTTACCCCTCCAGGAGAGAAAGTCAGGGTCACTGTTTTGTGGGTGATTTTTCTCTAGTTTGAACCTATTATATTTAAACAAGGCACAGGGTCATATTAGGAAAGTTTAAACTTGCAAAAATATTTCTGAAATTCCTTAGGAGACAATGCAAGACCACAGACTAGTCCTAAAACACAGGAAGCAATCACAAAAGTTAAGTGAATTATTTTTCCTCATCCTCACATTAGTCAAGATCTTGCTTTCTCAGATGTAATTCTCTTTGGAGCCCTCAAAGAAATAATCCATATGGAAAGATTCGGGATAATGATGAGTCTTGTGAAGATGCAAATACCTGGCTGCAAGCCTGCAGAAGTCAGAAAGATTCAAGAAGGGATGATATACCCTAAGATGATATACTCTAATTTTTCTTCGATACAAGGCTGTTGAAGTTAATGAAAATTATAAAGAAAAATGAGGATTGCAGCAAATGCATGCAGTTACCCTTTGGATATGTATCTTTAAACTTCTATTATGTTCATGTATTTTTCTTCTATGGAGTAATGTTCTTCTGCTGCATTGTATTGGCAAAACAAATTACAGAATTCATTTTCAGTGCCAAATTGTTTAATCATATTCATATTTTATGTTCTTCAAAATGTTTTTCAATTAAGGTACAGGCAAAAATGAAACCCTTGGATACTTTCACAGAATCATCATTCAAATTTAAAAACTTTATTTCGTCATCTGCAAATTAGAAACATTGTTCATTGGGGTATGCTTCATTTTCTTACTCGTTTCAACTTCTTTTGGGCTACTGTTGTTAAAAACACTACAGAAACAAATCTCTAAATAATATCAAAGTATAAAAGTGCTTGACCTCTGCTGGGCACGTAGTATATAGTGTCCTTGTCCTTAACTCAGTCTTTATTGTACAGTTATATTTTTGATTTGGTATACACTTTTATTCATTATTTGCCTTTTTGGAATTATTCCAGATGGCAAGTGCATCCTTAAAAACTGTTCTAACATACAGGCATGTGTCACTTTGCCACATATTCTTGCTTAGGTGAAAGAATTCTTTATATCCACCACTTTGCAGTGACTAGAAGATGTGATATACTGTTCAGAACATGGATAAAATAAAGTTTGATCATTGGGAGGTGGCACACTGATAGTAAAACTGCCTCAGTTAGGAGACCAGGGTTCGTGTCCCAGGTCTTCCTGGTGTGGAATTTACACGTTCTTCTCATCTGCGTGGGTTACGTCCACCACTGTGTTTCCCAAGGTCCAGACATGCATGTTAGGTGAATTGGCGGCCTTAAATTGGTCATTGTGTGTGGTTTGGGGGTGTGTGTGTGTGTATTTGCCTGTGATGGACTGGCACCCTTTGTTGTGTGCCCTGTATTGGCTGGGACAGCAGGCTCAGCAGAGCCCCAGTGACCCTGTTCAGGACTCGCACGTTAGAAATGACTGACTGATCATTAAGAAATAGTTTGACTATATAGCATTCTGTGGGAACAGTCATACTTTGTTGGACACATATTTATTTCCAGATTTTTGGAAACATATTAGATTTTGGACAATATATCATAGAGTGAAGCAGATTTAATATATATATGATAAGAAAAATAACATTGAAAATCTTAATATTGATGCAAAATAGCATTATTATTTATTGACTGCTTCAAAGGGAACAAGAAAGTCCATGAGTCCTTCTTTTTGATAAACATTTTACAGGATGACAAACACATTCAACTTATTCTTAAATATCATGTAATTGTAACAAGCCTGCTTATCGATAAAAGATGACTAGAGCTCTTCTGTACACATATGCTACAGTGTATAAATGTATAAAGTATATACAGTGTATAAAGTGGTACTCTGCTCCTGGAGCCTTGGAGGATTGGAGGGAAGGTAAAACTAGCTTTGGATGTGGCTACCAAATTTTCAAGATCAGTAATATACAGAATCACCATTAGATGCTCTCAATTTTACTCAATATTTAGTATATTGTGTCATTTTTGCTTGACTTCTCACTACATTCATAATGGCTAACACTTTGTACAACACCCTAGTACTTTCAATATACTAGAAATCATATCCTTCAGTGCCCTCTGCTGCCTTCATAATGAACTGGAATTAGATTCTTAATTGCTTCCAGACTGAGACTCTGTTGATTTTCCTCAATTGAATTTGAATGCCTTGTTGTTTGTTCTTACACAATACCTATGTACTAATTAATGTTTTTAGTTTTATCTTAAAAATAGTTTTGTTGAATTTAATTATTAAATTGGAATATATGATTTACTGGAAGACATACTGGATCAAATGTTTTGAGAATTGTAAAGAAGATCTGTATAGTTCCCCAGTAGACTTATTTTTCAAGTACAAACGATTTGATTTGTTTAGTCTTTGAGTGCTTTTATGACCTTCAGTTCATTTTACCTCCCTTGTTTGCTGTTCTCTGTAAACTACAGTGTCTATGTCTTTGTAATGTGACGACTGGAACTACTGCACACAGTAGACCAGATACAGTCTCTCTTTCACATTTAAGTTTTGAGATTTATAGATTTATATTTTACTTGCTTTTTACATAGCTTCTGCTCATTTGCCTAGATAATTAAAGGACCCCAAATTCATGTTAACATCCATCCATCTTTCACCATTCCTCTTTAGAAAACATCCTAGATTGGGTTGCGGGGGCAGCAGCTTCAGCAGACTTAACTCTCTCCTGACCACTTCTACTAAGCTCTTCCGGGGAGAATTCTGGGGTGTTCTCAGGCCAGCCGAGGTCAGCCCTCAAGCGTGTCCTGGGTATTCTCAGGGGCCTCTTCCCCTAGTTTGGGCGATTACTTTGGGAACATCTCCTCACTCCCTCCACAAGGCTGGAGGATCTGCACGCTAGCAATCAGAAGGTTGTTGGTTCGAATCCACTTAAATGCCAATAGGGACTCTGCTCTGTTGGGCCCTTGAGCAAGGCCCTTAACTGCAGCTTTGTGAGTGGTAGAAGCTTTATATAAATGCAAAATTGTTAGTATTATCCTTATCAGATACTTTAGACCACCTCATCCTGACTCCTCTTGATGTGGAGCGAAGCGGTGGCTCTACTCTGAAGGCTTTCACTTCCGGATGACCAAACTTCTCACCCTATCTTTAGGGAAGAAGCCCAGACACCCTCTTGAACTAATTTCAAACTCTTGTATTCATGATCTTGTTGTTTTAGGTCACTATCTAGCAGCTCATGACCACCATGGCTGAGGAATTTGGGAATGTAGATTGATTGGTAGGTGAGAGCTTTGCCTTTTGAAACAGCTTCTTTTCACCACGACAGACTGATGCAGAGCCATCACTGTGGGCTACGCAATTCGCCACAATGCGATCTCCTGCTCTATTCTTCCCTCACTTGTAGACAGGACCCTGAGATACTTGAGCGGATCTACTCCTGAGAGGGGCACTCCACCTTTCTGGCTGAGAACCATGGTCACCGGATTTGGAGGTACCTGATTTACATCCCAGCAGCTTCACACTTGGGTGCAAACCGATCCAGAGGCTGAGAATCCGCGTGAAGATCAATGAAGCAAACGGACAACTTCATCTGCAAAGCGTGACCCATTCCTGAGCCACACCAAACCAGACCCCTTCAAAATACAAACGCGCATGAAATTCTTTCCATAAAAATTATGAACAAAGGGCAGACCAACTCTCACGGAAATGGGTTGAGGTGTACACCAGCGAATGCGGACCAAGCTCTGACACCAGTTGTACAGGGACAGAACAGCCCTTATCAGGGGGTCTGGTACCCCATACTCCCGGAGCACCCCCACACTGGATTCTCTGAGGGACACAGTCGAAAGCCTTTTCCTAGACCACAAAACACATGTAGATTGGTTGGACAAACTCCCATGCACCCTCCAGGACTCTGCCAGGGGTGTAGAGCTGGCAGTCCACTGTTCATAACTAGGGGCCGAAAACCACACTGTTCCTCCTGAATCCGAGGTTTGACTGGCAATGGACCCTCCTCTCCAGGGGCCGGCCTCATGCATTTCCCCGGCACAAAAGCCGAAGTAACTATACCTAAAAAAATCAGATGCAGGAATCTATGCGTTTGCCAACTTCCGTGTTCTTCCAGCTACATAAATCCGGTCAAGCGTGAAAAGCGGCTTGTGCATGCACCTGCTGTCCCGCCTCAACTCCTCCCAAATTACACCTCTTTGATTATACAAATCAATACAAATAGCTCTAAGCCCAGCGTTCTGGGAAAAGACAATGGGAAGAAACAAGAGGGAAAAATGGAAGAATTTCAGTGAATAAATTGGAGGCAAAAGGAAAAACGTACTATTTGTTGGTTTTAAACAATTGGTATAAACAACAAAAGGGAAGCTGATCAGAGTGACATAGCATTAACCGGAGAGCTTCGAAAGCTCAAGTTCACAAAGTCACTACAGTGCCAGAAATAAAAAGAAATTATCATATCAAAGTCACACGTGAAATCTTGAGTAAGTAGCTCACTGTCTGAGTGTCATATGAAAGCTTATTAGGGTACAGAGAAAAAAGAGCATACTACAGTGGGGAAAAAGCCGCAGTATCAGCTTCAATCTCAAAATTTCCACTTTTAATCCGTAGTTTTATTTTGTAATTAAGAGTAGAACATCATAAACTTCATCTTAAAATTGTTTAATTAACTAGTTTCTCAAATCACATGCATTAAGTAAAGTATACGTTAAATGCTTTGTTTTGTATGTGTTCTTCTATGTGCTGTATGTGTGTGAATCACTACATGCTTCTTAAACGGGCTTTCTCTACACTCTGACAGAACACAGAATCCATTGCATTCATGATATTAGAGCTCTCTGAATAACTAAAATATACACAGGAATGTATTTACGTGATATCATTTTCATAATGATAGGAGTTAAAGCATGTTATTAAACTACTTAGGAACATGGTAGCACAGTGATTGCACCGCGACCCCAGCCGATGAAATAATTTATTGCAGTACTCAGAGCTGACTCTAGGCTCGTGGCGGCCTAGACTGAGAAAAAGAAAGAAAAGTCGATTGGTATATAAGCCTACCAATGTCAATATGGTATCTTATGCATGAAGGTGGATGGCCACGTCCGTTCGCAGAGGACACTGCATAGCCATGCTTGTGCTCATGATGCAAGCATTTAACTTTTATCAAAATTTGCGCTGCATTTTAGCTCTATTTATTTATTTCTCTTTCTGTTTTTATATTCAATATATATATTGGCGTGGCGGCCTACAAGTTTGGCGACCCTGCTAATTCTTTCTCTCTTTCAAATGTACTAGCCTCCAATTCCTGTCCTTCCTTTTCTTTCTTCAAGTAACCATTCGCCACACAATCAGCTCTGTAATAGATGTTAAGCCATCCTGTAAGCTTAGAACACCAATTCTTCAAAACTTTTCAGTAACATTGAAATATCTTTGTAGTACATGTTTAATTATTCTATCCTTCACGCCAGTCCATTGAAACATACAATTAAACAACCTTTAATTATTAACAATAATAGGCTTGTGCCTCCACCAGACCGCGAGGGGACGTCCGTCCCTGGTTATGTTGGGGCCTCGGGTAAATGGCTTGGAAGCCAGCCCTGTAGGGACCCGTGGCCACCGCCAGGCGGCGCGCCCCAATGCCTTTATATCCCTGGAGCCCAGCACTTCATGCACACCAGGAAGTGCTTGGGGAAAAACGACGAGGACACCCGGACGGCTTCGAATGCATAACGACACTTCATACACTGGGGGTGTGTGATGACCCGGAAGCAGCTGGAGCCATCCAGGTTCTATATAAGAGGGCCGTCTCCCTCCCGGTCAGCAGTGGATGTTAGATTGGAAGAAGGGACAAGAGCTGGAGAGGAGGACGGGGCTGACAGGAAGGCGTGGACTTGTGTGGCCTGGACAGTTGGGGGAACAGTGCAAGAGGCACTGGGGGTGCCACGTAGGCACAATTTAGCAAATATTGAGAGAGAGAGGAAATTTATGGGAAATCAGCGATTGTGTGGGTGAAACTATGTTTGTCCGCCTGCCTGTGTCGGTCCCAGGTTCACAAATATAACCCGAAGCATTTTGTGCATTTTTCATCCCAAAAATGATATAAGTAATCATATGTAAATATAAGCTTTATAAAGTGGCTGAAGTTGTTCAATATTATAATTGTACTGCTAGTTTACAGTGAGGTAATTCTACTTATAAATTTACAGATAGTTCTACAAGTAGCAGTTGATGGACTGATGGAGTATGTTTTGGGAAGCTCTTGGGATGAAACTCTTTCTGAACCGTACAGGAAAGGCTCTGACATTTGCGTGTGAAGCAGTTCAAAATAGGAAGCATGGCTGAGGCAGCAAGTGCTTGATGCTTTTGTATACCGATAATTCTCTTTCCGATCAGCTGCCTCCGAGGTGAATTTGCAGTGAGAATAATATGAAAGAGAGGATCCGCTGTGGCAGCCCCTAGCGGGAGCAGCTGAAAGAAGGTGCAGTGAGTAACAACCCTAAAACGGCTATGGTATTTGGAATAGTTTGACCATTCCGTGGACCATTATGTGTTACTGGTTAATTTACAATCAGATGCATTAAACTAATAAACAATACGGTTAGGTTCAGTGTATTTATAAAGCGCGTCAGGAAAAGAAAGGATAATACACAGGAACAGTAGCTCTGCTTTGGCAGCTGGGTGCGCCAGTCTGCAAAACTGAGCAGAGAGAACTTGCGATACGACAGGGCATAGGGGTACCATGATAATGCTTGGGTTTCACGTAAGGTTAGAGTTTTATACATCATACGATTTGAGCGTGGAAGCGTTCTTATGCAACATTCTCTCATTACACAATGGTTATACATGAGGGCCTCAGGACCCGAATAGACTTTTCAGGGAGGCTGAGGGTGGGAATTCCTCTGTAGTTTGGAGGCCACCCTCCTGTTCCTTCTTAAAGGGGACCACCACTGATCTGCCAATCCAGGCTTGTGTTCCCGATGTACATATGATGTTGCAGAGGCGTGTCAGCAAGACAGTCCTAAAACATCCAGGAGGAACTCGGGTATATCTTATCCACTTTCGTGGGGCCCACTGCCACCCAAGGTTTTGACCACCTCAGTGACCTCAGTCCCAGAGATGGGAGAGCCCACCTCTAAGTCCCCAGGCTCTGCTTCCTCATTAGAGACATGTTAGTGGTGGATTGAGGGTCTTCAAAGAGTACTCCCCCACTGACCCCTGATACTTGAGTGAGGTCAGCAGCACACACAATCCCACCATATACAGTGTTGACACTGCTGCTTCCCCACTCACAGGGCGCTGAATGGTGGCCTCCCCAAACTCATCCCATGCCCGAGTTTTGCCTCAGCAACGACCAAGTCGCATGTCGGCAGCCTTCCCGGTACCTGTTAGCCGCTACTCTAGGTCCACAGGACAAAGGGTCCTGTGGGACGGCTCCTTCTTCAGATTGGCGGCATCCATCACTGCGGTGTCCCACCAATAGGTTGGGGGTACCATCACGACAGGCACCCGACCATCTAACGGCCACAGCTCTGGTCATCCGCGTCAACAATAGAACACGAACATGGCCCATTCAGACTCAATGTCACCTACCTCCCCTCAGGGCGTGGTCAGTTCTGCGGAGGTGGGAGTTGAAAACTACTTCTGACAGGGGACTCTACCAGACATTCCCAGCAGACCCTCAAATCACGTTTGGACCTGCAGGCCTGACGGTATCCTCCCCACCACGCCGAAGCCCAGCTCACCACCAGGTGGTGATCAGTTGACAACTCTGCCCCTCTCTTTGCCTGAGTGTCAGGACATTTTTCAAAGTTTTCAAGTTTACTGAAATTGCTTTAAAGTGTTCTTCTGAGAGCTTCTGGAAAGTCTATTGATATTGGTGCAAAGTGTTATCATTCTCCTGTAAGATATTATTTAGATCACATTTCTTGATGTCAAGCTGGAACCTTTGATAGTCTTAAATATGTGTTAGCAGTTACCCTATTTTTAGCAATATGACATAAAATGTAAGCCATGTGGTGGATGATAAAATCCCCTTGAGTTTAGTTACTTAATGGCACCCTGTGGTGGGTTTGCTTTCCTGCCGGGGTTTTGTTTCCAGCCTGCGCCCTGTGTTGGCTGGGGATTGGCTCCAACAGACCCACCCCCGCGTGACCCTACCAAGTCACATAAAGCCCCGACAACAAGAGCTCCTAGGATCATTGGGACGTGCAAACCCCTCACCCTGATAAAGGTGGCCGGATCGAGGAGGGGTATGTTAACACCACATGTATTTAAAGTGATTGCTCTTTGTAGGTTCAAATTTTACAGCATATTTATAATTTGTAATAGAATTTACACCATTGTTGCCCTTGTTTGCAATATGTGCATTTTTCAAAATTTATCCACATCTAAATATTGTCCTAGACCTTTACACTTGGTAGAGAATGTTGAGACTGACTAATAAAACTAGAAACCAAAGGCTTTTCTCCCCCAACATTACCACCAAGGTCTGCTAAACCTCAGCTGCTGCAGTGATTCTTCAGTGAATCTGGTAATGGCATCTATCCTCACTCAAAGGCGTAAAGGTATCCAAAAGAGATGGAGCCGTTCTTCTGCATTGAGGACCCCTAATCTCAAATCTGGATGTACTAATTCTTTGCAAACTGCAACACATTGAGAAATATACTGCATTTTCAGTATACACTGGAAATGAGAATCTGATGAAACCATTGTTAAACAGCTAAAGAAAGGAAGAAACCTTAAGAAGTTCCTAAAATGAATTCACTCAGCAGATCTTCAAACCTTACGTGATATTCTGCCCACTTGAAAAGGAAATACCAATGGCGTGGAGATAGACACCTTTTGGTGGAGTTCAATATCCAAGTTCGAAAGTGGGCACAACTTCCAAATTTTGTTTAATTTATAAATCGTCCTTTTCACATTTTAAATACACGAATACCTTTGTCATTATCTTACAAGATTTATTAATGCTTATTCTCAAAGTATCTATTACAAGCCTTTTAGCTTCTTTATGATGGTTGACTCAAATCCCTTGAGCATTTAATCAGAGTAAGAGTGTCTTTCGTACCTGTCCATAAATTCTAGATTCGAGGTTAATTTTGCAGGACAAACTGGACAGGTTCCTGATCAAAGTGGTTTCTACCTGTATTTTGTTTATCTTTCTATATTAAATGGGATGACCAGTTACGCCAATTCTTATCCAACAGTCTGTCATTTCTGGACCCAGCAACAGGTTACAAACTCTGTCTGCCTTTTTACCACAATTCTGGGTGCATTTTGCATCTCCTGGTTTTGTCACTTCTCACAATAATACTGAGACAGAGTTCATACTACAAGAATAGCTTGTTCTGCATGCTGATCTGTTACGCAAAGAAAAAAAAACAACAACAACAGAGTTCAGAATGAAACTTGCTATATGCTGGCACCTTCAAGAACATCTCAAATCTGTAATTGCTCCTGTACGGAGTTTAGACTAGCGTGTCTTGAGCATCCTCTATTGACTTTTCTCAGCATTGCAGGAGAAATATTACAGTAAATTAAAGAAATCATCTAAGTCCTGATTTTCATGAACCCATTGTTGTTTGGCTCATTAATTGGGAAGCCTCATACTTTAATTAAATTGATAGTAAAGATCAAGAGCAGAAAATGAGGGGTGGCCTACTGCACATAGCAGAATGCTGTTTATGCTTAGATGTTGCACTTTCATATAATGGCTAAACCATGTGTAGTGTCACATTTTGTATCAGTTGCCCAAGTCACACATTAGAATTGTAGGAGCTGATTGATGTTACTCAGACAGTGGAATGGGGTGATCAGAGTTGGGGTACATACTGATGTGAGAAAAGGAGGATACCAGTAAGCATTAATTAAAGTGAATTGTCTGCTGACAAGTTGATATGTGGTGACACACACCCATTAACTCAATAATAGTAATATATGAACTAAACTGATAGCATAAGAAAAGCAAAATCAGAAGTAAGGCAACCTGTACAAAGGTTTACTTTTAAATGTATTAGTATATTTTATTCAACTTTTGTGTCAGAAAAGTAGACAAATCTGTTTGAATTAAGCTATTAGAACGCTATAAATGGAAAAACGTTATATTGTTGTTTACAGAATTTTAGCTGCTGGTCTTCTAACATGAGAAAACATAGAAGACAGCCATTAGGACATCTACAGTAATAGTCAAGACGATTACAGAACCAGCCAAACCTCATGCATGCTGAGAAGGTCATGGAAGTAAAATGGGCATTTGGATGTTTGGCATTACAGAAGTTAGAAGAGAATCTTTCTGTTAAACTTTTCTCCTTTGAAATATGAATGAATGCAACCTTACGTTAATTTCCTTTAGGAAGGATACCTTGAGACAAATTTTGAAAATATTTAGATAGGACATGATATAATAGCTAGGTGATGTATTAGCAAAGCAAACTAGAGAGGTTCTACAGTTACCCCAAAGAATAATCAGACCAGCTAGCATTTATTAAACAGTTGAATTGAATTCAATAGGACATTGCAACTTTGTAGAAAAGGAAGGCTTTAATCTCTTTGTTTACTTTTCCCATATATTAGAGGGCCTATGCAGTCTGCCACAATCTCCTTGTAGCAACTGTAATGGGGGGGTGGTATCTACTCATCTAGAAACAGGTGACTTTACTAAACAAATAATCATCAATTTGTTCAGTATTCATATTGTAAAGGCATGAAAGCACAACTCAGAACTGCTGGTGAACAGCAAGATGTTGATCAATCTTGGAAGCATGAATAGTACAGAAGAGTGTCAGAGCTGAAAGTGCACGATAGTGCTACAAAGGTAGACAGGTTCTAAAAATCAGGTGCTCCTTCACACAAGTTCTTTTGCAAAGCTTGAGCAGAGATGGTCTCTAGCTTATTTTGGGTGCTCCTGCCGACGCTGTGGTGACAAAGGTAGAACTGGATCCTAGTTAACGGAATGACAGAAGGCTTGGCAATGAGCCATAGTCCCCACTGTCCTGAACTGGTAGAGTTGGCATCATCCCCCCTGCCGGGATAGAAGAGGAAGAGTCGGGACAGTAGATTGTCAAATCTACAGAAAAAAAAACAGAAAAAGTCATGTCAAAGTGTCAAGATGCTTTTGAAGGCCATGCAGAGAATGGCATTTTGTCAGCATTCAAAATAGGTTTGTCACAATTCATCTTTCACTGCCGATAAGACCTGCTGAATCTTTACTTTAAAGAAAATGCCTCCTTCTTTGGATCAGATCTTATATTTAACAAACTGATATTTAGACAACAAACATTGCAAATGGTACTCATTATCACGATTCTTAATATTTTAAATGCCATGCTAGAAATATGATTCTAACTTGTTCACAGAAAATGCACAATATACAATGAATTCTGTTTGGTTTCACAACCCTTTGCAATCTGCAGCAAATATAATCAAATATTGTAACATCAATGTTATTTATGATTTAAATTCTTATGCCAGTATAAAGGCAATTTATTTCTATATTTACCTGTTTACATATAGATTTTCCCAAGAATCCTAGTATATTCTAATTACAGAGTGAATAAGAGACAAAAGAAAACAAAAGTGTTTAATATAGAATTGTAGTTTTTATTGGACTAATTTGTTCACAAGTGTGCTCCCAGGCTGTATTTTTCCTATCAAGTACTTGTCTTTTTGGAAATCGTCACACTATCCAGCCTTTGAACTTATTCTCCAAAACCACATCACCTGGACACAACTGATGAGCCACGTCTTCAGCTAACACAAGAAACTTAGCCTTCTACATTTTTAAGAAACAAGCTCAGCCTAAGAAGCAATTTGGGTCAGTAATGGATCGATGATACCAAAGTTTAAAAGAAGTTAATTTGAAATGTTGATAGCTCACTCAAAGGGTTTAGAAATCAGAGGTTGATATTGACTTGAATCATTGAGAAGTTTCTGGGTTGCACAAAATAAAGTATTAAACCACAAGGATAATGTCCTCTTTAATAGCCTACAGTTTATTAAGTAACCTTCTTTCTTTGCTCTGAAATTCTCAGATTAAACCATAGTGAAATAATATAGGTATGCTTTTCAAAACAACTAACAGTAAGATAGATCACTTATGCATTTGTGGTCAAAAGAAGTAAGAAAATTTCATTAAATGGTAATCACATAAGAAAGTTTATTTTAATGTATTTTTGCATATTACATACGGGTATATGTTGGATTAAATTAGGCGGGGAGCACTGTTGTGGGTAATGCAAAAGGACACCAGGGAAGGGTGTCCAGGCAGCGCTCTTCCCCTTGTTTCTATTCATTTCAGGACTGGACCCTGGACAGGCAGTAGGACTGGCTTCGTTGGAACGGGCCCTCAGGAGACGGCCGCTACTAGAAGAACTCTCCGCTGGCGAGGGGTGCCGCCACGGAGCACATCCGGGTGTAGATAAAGGGGCCGCCTTCCTAATCGAGGCAGAACAACAGAAGAAGAGAGGTGTGGGCTGAAGAAGGCATTGTGTGGCCAGGACTTTGTGGGGTTTGTGTCATGATTTTTGTAAATAGACATTGTAAATAAAGGGTGGTAGTGGAAAAACAACATGCCTGCCTGTCTGTGCTCGGTAACGTTCACAATATATATATATATATATTAGAACAAAAGAAATAAATTACTTAATTGTATATTATGTATTCTAGGTGTGTGTGTGGTTTTTTTGGAATAGCATTAAGATTCCTTTTTGAGAGCCCTATACATTTTTTAATTATCTTTTATTTATTTTTTTTAAATAAATACAACACACAAACAAACAAACAAACAATGCCCATCTTTACAATACTAACCAAAAAAAAAGGAAGTGAATTAAAGAATACCAAAGCTCAAAATATTACTTAACGAGACATCAATATAATCAAGGCATGGAGTCCAAACTTGAAGAAAAGCTTCAGTAGACATATGAATAAGACAAGTTAAGGATTCAAAAGGGAATCATTTCCTTAATAATCTTATGCCATCCTTTCAAGGATGGGGGTTTGTCACTGATCCAAGTTAGCAATATATTTTTTCTGGCAGCAAAGGCTAAAATATCATATAAACGTCTGTTGAATTTGTTCCGGAGTGGTCCAACTGGGAGACCTAAAATCAATGACACTGGATCCAACTGTAGCTCACATCCAAACATACGGCTCATACAAACAACAACTTTCGACCAATAAGTTCTAATAACAGGACAATTCCATACTAAATGGGTATAATCTCCCACCTCCACCTTACATTTAACACATAATGGTGAATTGCTTGAGTCAAACTTGCTTCTAAGAAGGGGTGTGATATGCAATCTATGCACAATCATAAATTGAATAGCTTTGGCCCTATTACAAATGGAAATCTTATTTGCCTGACTCCAAACCAGCTCCCATTCCTCCTCTGTAAAGGTCAATTGAGCCCTCCTCCCATTTAAACTTCTAAGCTCCTGGGTGTTCACCACTTCCTTATGAACAAAGACTAACATAAAAAAACGAAATCTGCTTACACAACAGGGGATTCAGCAAAATCTTCTCTATAACTGACATGGAGGAATTACTAATAATAGTAGTGCTTTTTAAAATGTAATCCCTGATTTGAAGAAATCTAAAAAAAATTTAAAACTGGACAGCCTATATTTTATAACCAAGTCATCAAAAGACATCAAAGAGCCTTCAACAAAAAAAATCACCAAGTCTATAATTCCCATAAAATTCCAAACTTTAAAACCGAATCTAAAAGACTAGGCAAAACTCTGGATTATTACAAATGGGAGTTAAGGAAGAACAAGTCAGCCCTGCCTCTATTTTACGTATAATAGACCAAGCCTTCCATGTATTACATACGATTCTGTTATCACATAATGTCTTAATTACCTTAAAACTTCTCATAAATATAAATTTTGGGGGCACGATGACTGTGAAGCCTCTAAACCCAACAAATAGACTTAGGGTCCTCTTTGAGCCATTCGGCTATGAATTTAAGTTGACAGGCCAATTGGTATTGGTAATCTAAGCCCCCTGAATTTAGAAAAATTTAGAAAATTTTAGTCTAGGCTTCCGCTTATTCCATATAAATGAACTAAGCCATCCGTTTAATTCCTTTATTCTTTTATTCAACAATAAAATCGGGATCATCTGTATGGATAAAGAAGCCTGGGCATTACATTCATCTTGACTACAGCAATCCTCCCAAGCATGAAAGAGGAAGATCTGACCATCTGGTTAGATCCTCCGAATATCCAACAACTAGCAGAATACCGGCTCGCAGCGAGAAGTAGTGTGTTAAAGAAGTTATGAAAAGAAAAGCAAACATTTTAAAAATAACATAAGATGATTGTTAATGTAATTGTTTTGTCATTGATATGAGTGTTGTTGTCATATCTATCTATTTATATTTTATATATATATATATATATAGCAAAATACCTCGATTGGCAGCGAGAAGTAAAAAAAAAAGGAAACATTTTAATAATAACGTAACATGATTGACAATGTAATTGTTTTGTCAACGGTTTTTGTTTGGACGGATTAAAAGGAAGAAGTCCTGACCATCATCATCATCAAGCCCTTCCGTGAGAATCCTAAACCAAAGAGGACTGTTTCATTTATGTTAGGTAGAATGCCCAGAGGGACTGGGCTGTATCATGGTCTGGGAAACCCTACAGATTTTATTTTTTCTCCAGCCGTCTGGGTTGTTTTTTCTGTCCCCCCCTGGCCATTGAACCTTACTCTTATTCGATGTTAATGTTGATTTATTTGTTTTATAATTATGTCTTTCATTTTTTTATTCTTTAATATGTAAAGCACTTTGAGCTACTGTTTGTATGAAAATGTGCTATATAAATAAATGTTGTTGTTGTTGTTGTTGTTGTCATTGTCATGAGTGTTGCTGTATATATATATATATATATATATATATATATATATATATATATATATATATATATATATATATATACACCACACGAACACATATATAAACATATATATACATATACAGTACATATATACACATACTGTATATATACACACACACACATATATACATACTGTATATACAACATATACATATCTACATATATACTGTATATACACATATATATATAAAATCTACATATATATATAGGGGGGGGACTCGATTAAAAAATTAATCAATTAATTAGGGGGCTGTGTAAGAATTAATCTTGATTAATCGATTATGCCTTACGAATTTGACCCAAATAGCAAATGTTTTTTTTTTAAATTTAAAACGGTTTTAGTGGGCGACAGAATCAAGTAATAGACATGGACATGAATATTGTAAACTGAAGCTGTTTTAATTTCTGAAAAAAAGCTTTTTAAATGCATTTGAATTCAAAATAGAAACAAAAATATCATCCCTGGTTAAAATTGGGCAGACTTAAAAATAAAGTGGTAGTTTAAGTACTTTAAGTACATTTTCAGAATAGTATTGTCTTTAAATAATAATAACAAAAATTTCAACATAAAGTGCAGTTTTTCTTCTAAAAATAAGTCAGAAACATAAAAAGTAATTTGACCACACTCTTTAAACTCTGAGTAACATTAGCCAAAATTATTTTGTACATTAGGCTAAAACAGTGTGATCATTGAACATTTTGTAATTAGATGTATTTAAATTACTGACGGTCCGAAGTCCAATGATCCCAGTAAGAGCCACAAAGTCCGCTTTCTGTAATGCATCTAATTTTTGCTTGCTTTTCAGTGTCAAAACCATGCTTTTATCAGGCGCCGGTAGTCGAAATGATCAGTGTAGGCGCTATTCGACTCTAACATTTTTAGCTGTGAGGGTGCATAGTGTAATGGATGACAGGAAATCAGCATTGACAAAAGTTCCGTTTGCTTGGAATTGAAAGTGTGATTAAATCGTTATTTTTAAGGGCGTTATGAGTACATGCACGCTTCTCAGCTTGCTTGGCGAAAGGAAAATTTTAAAAATACGTAACTATTCTCGTTAAACTAATATTTTTCATACATCCCAAACCAAGGAGATCAAGGTAAAATGAATGGTAGCGCAGACATAGTCAGTACACCTCTCGGAATCAAACCCTCGGCGTTAGGAGAAGATTCTACAATTATACAGCGTGTGGTTTGTCTATGCTAAAGTATGTTTTTAGATCGGGTATATATATACATTTATATATATATACCCGGTACCAGTGGGAGAAGTGAAAAGAGGGAACATTTAAAATAAAACATGATTGTCAATATACAGTAATTGTTTTTGGAGTGTTATTGAATGTTGCTGTCATCAAGGATTTGATTATCATTATTTCTTTCAATGGGCTTGTATTTGTAGGATGTGTTCAAGTTCATCCTGTTTGTAATCGTTGTAAAGATAAGAGGTTTCATTCATCAATTAGTTCTACGCATCAATAAACAGCTCGTCTTCCTTTTATCGGGATGTGACAAACTGCGCCGGGTTTTTTACACTGTTTTCCTTTAGCAGGACATTCACTTTTTCCACCGTGTGCTTTGTTTCCTAGTAGCTGCACTTATGAATATGTTTAGGTGATAGCGCCAAATTTTTGCTGCCTTCTCAATTGTGTAATTGGTTTTTTGTTCAGCACTCTTTGGAACTGTTGCTTTTGTCGCACATTGCGCAGTTCACGTGAGCCGCTTGTGTTCTTATGAAGGTTCCCAGCTGTGCTGGTGCCATCTCTTTAATGTCAGCTAAGACCCAGCATTTAAAAAGTTTCTCTCGCAGTTTAATGAGTTTCGCCAAACACCACCCTGACCATCTCATCTTCCTCTGGCCCGCACAGTCCTTTCACCGAAATTTCCCGGCAGTGTTTGTTTTGGGATCCCGCTGAGGGGCGGCCTTTTTGGGCAGGCACTAAATTAAAAACGCTAGTGGCAGCCTGTCTATGAATTAATTTAATATAAACTTACGGTTCACCGCCGTGCTTTGTTTCCGCAGTAGCTTGTACTTACTTATGAATATGCTTGTAAGCATCAGTTGCTCATAATGTTTTTCTGCCTTCTCAATTGAAATGGGTTTTGTGCTCTCGCTGTTTGGAGTTCTTTCCCTTTTCCCGTACCGGAGGCGGATGATTCACACGAACCCCCACGGCCATCTCCAACCCCAAGACTCATTACATATATGGAAAATAGCTTATTACTGACCCTACCGAGAATTTCGAAATGAAACCCGCCCCAACTTTTGTAAGTAAGCTGTAAGGAATAAGCCGCCAAATTTCAGCCTTTCATCTAAAGGGGAAATTGGAGATTAGTGATGAGTCAGTGAGTGGGGTCAGTGAGGAGTGAGTGAGTGTGAGTTGGAGGGGCTTTGCCTTTATTAGTAAGATGGGATAAATAGCTTTAAACAGTTGACAAATCATGGGTTATATTAATTCCCAAAATATAAAACCAGATTCGAAACCGTGAATGCAAAGGAAGACATATTAATCAGGCGTGTGCTTGATTTTGAATGCAAAGCGACAGATTTAGAGAGATTTACTTTAATGAAGCAGTTTTCTCCATTTACTGTAATGGGGATGAGCTTAGCGTGAGGGAGTTTAGTAATCATCACGCCCCCGTAATGCGGTACATAGAAAACCAGGAAGACCTCAAAAGCTCAAAACATGCATTATATAATTGGGAAAGGGGCGAAACAATAAGAAGGAGCAAATGACATATACTACCATATTCTGATGTTGCTACCTGAAACAAGCATGGTGTAAACCCCAAACTTTAAATTAAGTTCTAAAACAGGTACTGCTTTCACATACACAGGTAATGCGGGATACAAGTTTATGAGGGGGACGGATATAACAGAGTTTTGATCACTTTGTAACTAAGTTAAAATTGCAGGTGAAGGGTGTCTTATGCAAATTCCAGAGACTGTGTTTGTGGGGATTGACAGTTAAGGCGGGTGGGGAGTCGCGTCATCATCTCCCTCCCACCTCATTTTGCTCTGAGCTGAGCCTGCTACTGCCTGTCTTCAAGCAAATTCCTCAGACTGCCACCAAATACTCACAGAAAAATCCACAAATTAATACACACGCTGTCTCTATAGAGTTTCTACACACTGAATCCTCAGGCACTACTTACAAAAGGTCACTTGACAATGGTGTTAGTTATTTTAAAATCTTTTCCTTTTCTTAGCACAAGCACAGCCGAGAAGCTTCGATGCATGTGCTCCATAACGTGTTAAAAATATGCATTTAATCACACTTTGCATTACAAGCAAGGGGAGCTTTTGTCAATGCATGATTTCCTGGTACACGGATTACATTGATCAGCACCCGATTCATTTACCCTCGCACCACCTTAGTTTGAGAGAAGTATGAAAAATATAGAGGTTAACACAGAAAAACAGATCAAATTCAAGCTTTATGAATAATCGATTAGCCATCAATAATTGTTTGGTAAAGCCATCCTCCTTCCATGTTATAATTTTCCGCCACTAGCCATGATTAAATGAGCGGTAAAAAAGTAAGAGCAAAGCGAGGGTGACTTATTTAGGCAGGCATATATATGACAGCAACACTCATGACAATGTCAATCATGTTCGTTATTATTAAAATGTTTCCTTTTCTTTTTTACTTCTTTAACACACTACTTCTCCGCTGCCAGTGCGGGTATTTTGCTATATACATATATATATGAATGACCCCCAAGAGCGCTGAGACTTTTGATATCATGAGCGTGTCTGCAAACTGGGGTCTCCTGCCCAGCAAAAGTGAGCAGCCAGCGGCTGCACTTAGCTTTTCGGCCTTTGAGACGCTGACTGCTTCTGCCTAAGTCAAAGTGAGCACTTTTAATTTTTCATCCTCCCCTGCGCTATAGCCCAGACAAGTGCAAACACAGGACCCTTTTCTACACCACGGCAAAATAATATTAAGAGCAATTCAATCGAGGCGAGCGAGGCTAGCAGAACTGAGCGTTCACATAGAAAATGTAATTTCAATTTACCTGTACTTCTTAACGTTAAATGTTTTACTGTTTAATAACTTATGACTATAATTTATTATTTTTCCCTTGCCTCAGTGACAAACCTATACACACACATACAGACACATACAAACATCACACACAAGTAATATGTATGTGATATATACTATACTACACACACACACATACATACACACATAATATATATAATTGTGTGTGTGTATGTATGTATGTTGAATATATGTAATAATATAGCTATGTATTATATATATATATGTGTATATGTAGATATGTATATAAGATATGTAGATATAAAGATATGTATATATATATATCTATATATATATATCTATATATATATGTCTATATATATATATGTATGTATGTATGTATGTATGTGTATATATATATGTGTGTGTGTGTGTGTGTATATATATATGACAGCAGCAATCCAAGCTGTGAAAACAGTAAAAAGGAGGCGTGTCAGGCGATGGTGTACATTTTCTGATGCAGCTGCGAAAACAACTTTGTGGCCTTGCCGCCAAATACACAAAACAATTACTTTGACAATCATGTTACATCCATCCATCCATCCATTTTCCAACCCGCTGAATCCGAATACAGGGTCACAGGGGTCTGCTGGAGCCAATCCCAGCCAACACAGGGCACAAGGCAGGAACCAATCCTGGGCAGGGTGCCAACCCACCGCAGGACACACACAAACACCAAGCACACACTAGGGCCAATTTAGAATCGCCAATCCACCTAACCTGTGTGCTTTGGATTGTGGGAGGAAACCACGCAGACACGGGAGAACATGCAAACTCCACGAGGGAGGACCGGAAGCGAACCGGTCTCTAACTCTGAGGCAGCAGCCTACCACTGCGCCACCATGCCCTCAATCATGTTACATTATTTTTAAAATGTTTCCTTTTTCTTTTCTATAACTTCTTTAACAATGACATCGCTGTGAGCTGGGTATTTGCTATATATATATATATCACAGCGACACTCATAACAGTGACAAAACAATTACAGTGACAATCATGTTACGTTATTTTCAAAATGTTTCCTTTTCTTTTTCATTCTTTAACACACTACTTCTCCGCTGCGAAGCGCGGGTATTTTGCTAGTATCTACTAAACTTGACACTGAAGTTTCAATGTTTGAAAGAAAAAGCAGAATATCGATCAGTATAAAGGGAAATTTTATGCTCTTTAGCACCCACTGAGACCCCAGAAATGGTTGCCTCCCCCCTAATCGCCAATGCCAGTGGCTCTATTGCTAGAGTAAAAAGCAGTGGAGAAAGGGGACAACCTGCCTAGTGCCTTAAACAAAGATAAATTGTTCGACCTGATACCGTTAGTGACAACAGCTGCAAGAATAAAGTAGAGCGAACCAATAAGAAGCTGTCCCCAAGGCCAAACCTTTCTAGACTGTAAAATAAATAAGGCCACTCCAACTATCAAAGGCCTTCTCGATCTAAAGATAAATAAGCGTGTCAATATTACAAATATGAGAGCTCAAGGACATTAAGAAGCAGCTAATATTGTTACTAGAACTCGACCTTAATGAAACCTGTTTGATCTTCATCAATTATAGATGGAAGTATTTTCTCCAATCGTAAAGCAAGGATTTTGAAAAGCAGCTTAAAATCTACGTCAACAAAGAAATTGGTCTATAAGACCCACAATTCTCGGATCTTTCCCTTTTTTAAAAACAAAGAAATACTGGCCTCTCTAAGTGACTGAGGTAACATATTTATCTGAAAAGAGTGATCATACATAGCCAACAGGGGATCTAACAAATGTCCAAACCCCTTAACATTACTCCAGGGCTGTCTGGACCTTGATTTACTAACTGTAAACCTAAAGCCATTAGAACTTCCTCCTTTAAAGGGGGAGCATTTAAGACCATTCTTTGTTCATCAGATATACTAGGAAGCAGCTGTCAAAAACTTACCATAGCAGTATATTGTTCAAGAAGAATATTCAGATTGATATAATTTAGAATAAACCCTAAATGTCAAATTTATAACCCCAGAGTCAGATGATTTTTCCCATGGGGTCCCTAGTAGAGGTAATAAATTGGGCTAAATTTATTCTTTAAAATAAGATAAATACTTAATGGTTTATTGCATATTATAATCCCCTTTGAAAATAATATTTTAGTATTGGCCTGCTGTGACAACAGAATCCAAAAGGCACAGATTACACTCAGTTTCTCCAAATTATCAGGAAGGGTCATCAACATGTTTCTATCATGCTATGGTAACACTAAATATGTTAGTAGGAAGACCTTCAAAATCTACTAGCGTTGGGAGTTAATACATTATTGCTTAAAGAAAACAACCATGATTCATCCCTGCTGTGGGAACTTTAAAAACTAATCAGAGGGGTTATCATATCATATTATTATTAAAAACGAAACAAGGAGAGAAGCAGGAATGTTTAGAAATGGAACTTAAAAAAGGGTACAGAAGATCAACATTTAATACAACTAGCGTACGTTTTACTGGGAAAAATAATCAATCCTAGAATGTATTTTGGGAAGGGGATAAAATGTAAATTGTACGTGAAAGAGAATAAACATCTATAACTAACTCTTCACACAAAGAAATAATTTGCTTGCTTAGAGGGGGAAATATTTTGGATTATATAAAGGTTCAACGAACATTAAATCCCAATAATCTGTACAAAGCAATTAAAGATCGAAAGGTTTAGTAAAGTCCGGCAAGTTTGGTAAAAATATGTTTAAAAGGTTATCTCCTCTCCAAACAAACCCTTTAAATATACAAAACTCTTATTACACGCAAATTTAAACTGTACATTTTATGCCTAATGCCCTACTACTAGTTGTGAAAGAAGAAAAATAAATATGACCTATCCATTTATGTCTAAGATTAGAATGCCCCTTGTCATTCAAATGGGTCTCCTGCAACAGGGCAAAATAAACCCACGCTTTTACTCAACCAACCAAAAACCTCAGATTTTAATTTACCATGCAAACCCTTAACATTCCATGTGAAACTCTTAAATTGCTACTAACCATCTATTCATATACTTTTTTAATACAATGAGAACATAGGGGGGAATAAAGATAAACAAAAGCTTCCGATAGATCCTCTGCACTGAAATTTCGCAAAAAAAAAAAACCACAAACATTTCTGGCAATAAAACATCATTAGAACTCGGGAAAAAGAAGAGGCATTTTCCTTTCCTATAAGGGGAATTCAAATCAAACGGACTACGCTTTCAAGAACAACTACCCAAGAAGTCAACAAACGATGCATCATCCCCCTCCGCTCAGCAAAAACTAAAAGGGAAACGCAAACCAAAATGAAAAAGAAGAAAACACTCCATCCCCAATTCGGGCACAAAAAAGACACTACAAGACTTAGTTTGAATAGTCCATTTTCAAGATTCGGGCCGAGTTGCCCGGAGGAGATCTTTTCAATTGCCGCTGTCGTATGCAGCTCCTTCTCTGAAATAAATTTGAGACTGCTGCCGTGTACCGAGGACCTTCGAACATTTCCCAATCGCAATTAGCTGGTATAACATTGCATAGCAACTCCAATCTCCTGCAAGCGATGTTTAACCAATCCAATTCCTGCTTTGAACCGCGGCAGAGAAATCTTGATAGAAAGATATCTTAATGTTCTCAAACCGCAGATTTTCATCCAAGGACAACTTTCACTTGCATCCGAGAAACCTCTGTTTATCTCTAAAGGTTTTGATGTGCACCACCATCGCCAGGTCTCCTTGACACCTGGTCTGGATGCTAAAGTCGATGAGTTCTTTAATCTTGGCGTAGCCTCCTTTTCGCCCGCAAATAAAGAAACTCCGGGAAACCATTTTTGTGAAAAGCACGTGAAGCCTTCAGTCCCCCCCTGTAGGCCAAGAATGTGAATATTTTTGCGTGCCTCTGTTCTCTAAGTCATCTTATGTTCAGTCAGTAAACAACTTGACTTTCCAGGGTTTAAAAATGGGCTGCATACTCTCAGCTGGTTCCTCCACTAAGGCATTCTACGTTCAGCCTCATCCAGCCGAGCCTTAATTGTCCAGTTGTTGAGAATGAATATGTACAACCTCGCTAAAGGGTCGAGTTTGGCATCTATTATTTTCAAATCGTCTCGTCATATGTTGAAATGCCTTCGCAATGGCAGGACTTAGCTCAAGATGGTAAGCTAGCTTCACCCTCACAATGTTCCAGAGAATCATGTGGCTTGGGGTCAGGGAAGAGTCCTTCTTTTCAGTTTTCTTTGTAGTACGAGGCATTTTCGAAAATGATTGTGGCCAAAAAAATTCCAAAGACATAATACTACAATCGCATAGCCAAAGCCGTGAAGTTGTGTTCTACATGAATGAAAAAAATTAAGTAATCGGCTGATTGGGCGGAGTTTCGTGAAAACCACTATTACTCCCTGTCCGCCATGATGGCTTTTCCAAACATCAGAACACCTTATTCTTGAAAGACACTTGATCCGAGTGCAGTCCACTTTGAACAGAAGTGACCAAGTTATGTCCAGAAAAAATTAACTCTAAGCAGATCAGAGATAAAATTTCACACGTAACTCTGCCATGTCAAAGCTGTCAGATCAATTTGAATCTTCACTGAGAAGTCACTATTCAAGTGACATGTAACTCAGATATCTTTTATTCAAATCTGTTTATCCCAATAAATTCAGTCCATTATCAGCCCCATTTTAACATACCTAATTTAATTGTGTACTCAGAATGCTCAGCTCTTTCAATACTAAAAGTCTAAATAAATTCTTTTATTATTTTTAATACCCTTAATTTTTAATCCCCCAAATTTTTAAAAATATATGAAATGAAATACTATTAAGATGAAAAGTCAACAGGACCTGGCCACATTTGCTGAAGAGGGTTCAAATAATCAAATAATTGTGTGTGTGTGTATATATATATATATATATATATATATATGTAATGGAATATCCTAAATGCTTGTAAACAAATTACATAAGAATACAAATGGATGCAATAATGGCTTAAACATGGAAAACAACAAGCAACTTTTCAAACTGACCCTAGTTGTGCATATTGTTGGGGCCACTACCCTTTATTATGTATATAAATACTCTAGATACAAATTTTAACAACTGCTTCTCTCTCTGTAAGAATCTTTTTTAGAATGTACAGATGTGGGCACTGCAAGGATCACTCAAAACCAGAGTGATGCCTACCAAGGTTTTATGTGTGATCTTAGATGGCTAAAGAGTCTCGTCTTCCAGCTACAGACCTTTGAACCTTTGGTTTTTGGGCAGAGTGAAGAATAAGCAAGAGTCAACAAAATCATTACTAGCAGACCAGGACAGAATCAAAATATGGATAGGCACATGAGAAACGATGTTTTATTAAAAAAAAATGAAGTTTTACTCTTAGAAGATAAAAATATTAGATACAGATCACACAATTGAAGATTTGAAACTTCTGTATTTAAAATCATGATAGACATTTGTTTCACAGTTTTTTATGGACACCTTGCCAAAAACAGTGTAGAGAGGTGGAAAGGTAATAGAAATGGAGATGAACAGAAACAGACAGAAATCAAGTTGTTTAAACATGCAGCCTGTCAGAATACTGATAAAGACAACAACTGTACCTTAAAAAGTATTCACATCCTTTTTTATAATGTACGTAAATTATCACTGGTGCAGCCAATTGTATTGTCACAAAATAAGTTAAATGGAGATCCCTGTCTGTAGTGAAAGTGGTTCAATTGATCTGTCTGGTCCAACTTATAGGTGAGTCAGTATTGTGGCCTAATCTATATAATGAAAGCAAATTAACACTCCAAGAAATTCTATGAAAAGATTATTGAAAAGCATAAGTCAGGGGACGGACACAAGAAAATATCAAAGTCACTGAATTTCCCATGGGATCAGTTACATTAGTATTAAGAAATTGAAGGAGTGTGGCTCAGCTATAAGTCTGCCTAGAGCAGGCAGTTCACAAAAATGGAGTGATTGTGCAAGATTAAATCTAGTGAAGGAGGCCACCAGGGGGACTAGGATAACTCTGTAGGAGTTACAAGGTACAATAGTAGAGTTTGGAGAGACTGTAAAGACAACAACTATTGTATGAGGTTGAAATTAATGCAAAAAAATACAGACAAACCCTGTACGGAACCCTGATGTAGTCTTCAAGAAACCTGAGTGCTGGGAGAAGATTTGTTCTTCAACAAGACAACAACCCAAAGCATAAAGCCAAAGCATCCTTTACAGGAATGGTTAAAAACAATTCTAATATCCTGGACTGGCCAACTCAGCACCTAGATCTCATTTCAACTGGGAATTTGTGGCTGGACTTGAAAAAGTGTTCACTCGTGGATCCCCGCAATCTAACAGAGCTTGAGAAGAATGGAGAAATGGAAGTGTCCAGATGTGCAAAGTTAATACAGAACTGCGCTTATAGACTCAAGCTGTCATGGCTGCTAAAGGTACATCTACAAAATACTAACTTAATGGGGGGGGATACTTACAAAATAAACTATTTTATATTTTAAATTTGTAAACAATTTAGACCTCTTTGTCAAAAGAGCCAAATTAAATCCCTGTGTTTCAATGTTGTATAATAATAAAACGGGTGAATACTTTTCATAGGCACTCTGTATACACCTATATATGTACTGTACATAGCATAACTGTACAGAATATTTTACATTTTACTAAAAAAACTAATTATTTTGTTTAAAAAAATAATGTATGAATATATTAATTTATATCTAACTCTTAAAGAGAAGCCACATTAAGCAGCACAGAATTCAAAAGGCAGTAACCCACTGGAGCCCCTTTTAATGCCCATCAAACTTTTAAAGTTACCTTGTCATTTCAATTGATCTGAGATGAACTAGAATTTTC
>NW_024382284.1:0-53351 GCF_016835505.1 Polypterus senegalus
GTCCCTTTTAAAATTGAATGCACTTGACGGGTTTAAAGTAACAAATGACCTGTTTAATACTTACTGCACCCCTCTAATCCCCTGTTTAAGGTACCCTCACTGCTTCCTTCCTTCTGCTGTTTTTATTTCTTACCTGACTTTCATGTCCATTTGTCTAAAACGTCTCTTTGTCACTTCCTTTCCTCCTAGCCAATGTCACTATCAGCACTGTGAGTTCTTAAATGTCCTCCTTTTCAAATGTGCTCTTTGCCCTTGCCCTACTCTTAGCTCCAATGTGTGCCATCTGGAGGGTGATTTACCTGACTGAACTCATATTCCTTTACTACTAGCATCTTAGTCCCCGATATGAAGCTCGCTGGTTACTTATCTTCTGTCCTACTGCTGAGCTGCGTGACACCCAGTGCTGAGACACACACCCCATACCCATCACTCACAATGTGCCCTTTGTACAAACGAAAATAAATAAATAAATAAAGTGAAACATTTTTGAAGAATTCTACCCAGCCCCTTAGTGATAACTAAAATGATGTTTCACACACAGACAACACGTAGCCCCCAACTCTCAGTACAATCCATAGAACTGTACAGGATGGGTTAATTGTCTGAAAACACAATGCCAGACTGTAGTGAAATAAATCAGCATCAAGCGCTATAAGCTGACCCAAGACTGAGAAGATGAGGCTGCAGCCTGTTTTAAAAATCACCTTTACAGTCACATTCATGTAGGCAGACAAAAAGGAGCACAGTTGGGTTTAGGATGAGAAAGAGAAAATCAGTGGGTTTGGTCATTAAAATATTTGACAAGGACTCAGATGGTGTACTGGAAATAAAACTTTATCGTGAACTTCAGTGGATAAGATCATCCAAGCGTCTGTGTTACCAAAAACAGAACAATGAAATGGCCTCCACACACAAGGTCTACATCACTGGGACACATTACAGTCATTAGAGTGATGGGGGACGCAGCAAAAAGGAAATGGAAATTTAGAAATACCTTCAACATTCAGAGTGAGGTGAGTCTCCTCATTCCATTGTTCAGAGGTCACTAAACATCTGTAGAGACCACCATCAGAGACACGGACATCCTGGAGTCTCAGAGACACGTTTCCACTCACGAGTTCTTCTGGGAAAAGTGAAGTCCTCCCCTTATAGACCTGCATCTGATGCTCAGGTCTAATTTGAAGATTCCAGTATAAGAGTACCACAGAGTACAAGTCATTTCGAACCCACCTCACCTCAAACCCCTGAGTACTGAGTGGCGGTGACAGTGTGGCAGGTAGGGTGACATCTTCACCAAGAAGAGCAAAAATGTCAGTAGAAGGTCCAATGACATCAAACTTCTCTGAAAAGAAACCACAAATATCCACAATGAGTGTCAGGATGGAGTCAGTTAATGACAACAAGCCCATTTAAATCAATCGACAAGGCTCTTTAGGGTTTACATGAAGACTAAATGCTCTTCTGTCCTCTTCCAAGTTTCCCAAATTTTAAAGTTTATATTTTTAATTTGTCTGCCCTACTGACAGATTTGAACTTCATCCTCAACATTAAATTGCCTGCCACTCAAATTCTCTGTTCAGGAGATGAAGATCAGGATACAGAAAGAGTTGAAGTGGAGCCACCAAAAGATGAACAACCTTGTGAGGTACAAGAAAAGTCTGCTGTGATAGAAATGGACACCAATTCTTTTTAAAGGCAACACATCTTCTGAGCCAAAGCAGAATCACAAATCATAAAAACACATACGTGTCCAGGTGACGTGTATCATGTAGAGGAGAAAGAACACAGAGCAGCTCCATCCTTTCTGGACCGTCATAGCTGAAAAACAATGAAATCTTGGTAAGAAAACATCATCATAGATAAGGCAGGCACTCTTATAAAGCAAACAGGATGGTGCCATGGATCTGCTCTTCATGCCCATTTATATTTGTGAGTCTACAAGTGGAATGTTGGGATTTCACAGCATATTAGATCTGAGTTTCTTACAAAGTGGACATCATCACTGACATCTGAGGCTGGACACCTCGATGTGGTCTCATTGTTATAAACACACTCTGTCGTCAGGCAGGTTCTCGTCTGGTGTTTCCTCACAGGCTTTAAAGAAAGACCAGCAGGTAATTTGTGTTCTGTTTTGGCCGGGGTTCCCATTTTGTCTTATGTTTATGTTCCTTTTCTTTGTCCTTAATGTTCATTTTTTGTTTTGAATCATTTAATGTGGTTATTTCTGTTAATATTGTTCTGTTCATTTACTACTGAGATGATATATTTAATGTATTATTGTTTTGTTTTTAACAACTAGGGGGCTTTCGTTCACCCACCCCCTCTACCACCCTCCCGACCCCCATGGGCACGCTACCCACCAGCCACTTCACGTCTCTGCCGCCTGCAATCTTCCGTGGCGTAGTGGTAAGATTGACTTGTAATCAAGATTGCCCGGTTCAATCCTGACTGCATCCTATATTTTTAGGCGGAGTGGTGGATGTCAGGCTAGGGATCTCCACTGGCAATCGGAAGGTTGCAGGTTTGAATCCCATAAATGCCAAAAGGGACTCTGCTCTGTTGGACCCTTGGGCAAGACCCTTAACCTGCAATTGCTGAGTGCTTTGAGTAGTGAGAAAAGCGCTATATAAATGCAAAGAATTATTATTTATTTTATCTGCTGGCTTGCTGCTGCTGCCGAGCTGCGTGTTCTGCTTGTCGCGCTGCGCGTTGATCATTTAAAAGCCTGTACAGCAATGGTCCTTTGGTGACCCTGCCCTGTCTCGTGGGACGTCAAATTGTCTTCCGAGAAGATCACGTATCGTCTCCTTCCAAGACTTCCAAGATTTTTTTTATAATAGAAAGATACTGATGTATCTGTTTTTTGAGGGTCTTTTTGAAGGCCTCATCCATTTTTGTTCTTTTGTGGTGACAGAATCACAACAGAATTAGCCGCCACTATAAAGCAAAAAAGGTCCTCTTAGCTGAAGCTCTGCACAGCCAGAACTATGTTTTATGAAGAAGTCCCTGGATGACATGGGAGGAGTGTGGCTCTGAAAGATATGTGATTGTCTACAACTCGTATCCATGATTATCACCATTTACAAGAAGTTGGACAGAAACTCTTGACGGCTTAATTTTTTTTGGCCAGGATTCTACATTTGGAGGATGTGATGACTATTTTCATGAACTAACTGATTCATACTAAATACATCAAACTAATATCCAGTACTTGTTGGACAGATATTTGACATGGGCTGAACTGAGTTAATCTGCTGCTGCTGTTTCTAAATTTAAATGTCTAATCATCTGACCCAAACACCTCCTCTGTTTTCCCTCCAAGTCTTGCATTTTAAGCTGAATTTTGTACAGGAGCTACACCTGGGCTTGCTGTTTCTGCCGTAGAACCACCAGATGTTTCCTTCTTCATTTAAACCACCCACTCCTGTTTTCTTCTGAGCCTGCTACATTATTTCACTAACTTTTATGCTGTTGAATTATTTGATCCTCCATCTCCAGTCTGTTCTTCTGTCTCATTTGAATTCATTTTTCTGTTTCCTGCATTGTGTCGCCCACTCCAACACAACCTTCTGTCACCAAGAAGCTTTTACCTTCAGTTTCATCAAGTGCTTTATTGATTGCTGACCTTGTAGCCTGGACCCCAAGTTTTGATTGCCTAAGTCTCTTGCACCCCATTGATGCAATGCTTGTCAGCTGTTGTCTACAGTCCCAGGATGGTACACTAGGTTGTCTTTTGCCATGTTCTCAAGAGGGAGTGCTGTGCTACCTGTGTGTCCTCAGGTGGTACCTGCTCTGCTGCCTACCTCACCTGAATCTGGGGCTTCTTCTAAGAGCTTCCAGGTGGGCACCACTTCATCAAAGGGGTCTGGAATCCAAAAGGACCAAACCTGACCTCTTACCTTGTTTTTGTATTGCCCTTTTTGTCACCATGTGGTGGTCTGCCAACTATAAAGTCATCCTCATTGGACTAAAGTCTTCTCACTTCAGCTGTCCTGCCAGGTCAAAGCTTTTCAATCTGGTGGGCCCAAAAAAAATACAAACTTTTTTGGATGTAGTTTAGGGTGTCTGGAAACCACTCCTTGAGAAGGGGGTTGTGTCCTTTTTTGGCCAGGTTCCGTCTTGGCTTATGTTTATGTTCTTTTTCTTTGCCTTTTTTGTTCATTTTTCAGCATGAATTATTGAATATGATTATTTCTTACTGCCCCCCCCCATCCTATAAAGGCTTATGCAGTCCCTTGCTGTTCATTGAATGTGCATTAGTGGAGTGTTGGTGTGAGTGTTACTTTCTAGAAAGAGCCTTGCATGTGGGCTTAACTTTCAAAGCACTGGGATAAAGAATCATGAAGAGACTTTGTAGAAGTAAACAGTCTCCATTTTGTACCAATAAACTGTAAGGTGTCATTCATTTGAGTCTACAGAGTCCTAGGGACTCTCCTAACCACCACTTGCAATACAACAGTAGAAAACCAAGAGGCTTCTATACTGATAGATTAAGAAGGATGAAGCAGAGTTTGACCAGCTCTCTTTGACTTTTCTTCCCCAGTACACCCAGTATTGTTCAGATGATCATCCTTTCTCTTATTTTTAGTAGGTGTCTTTATCAGCTTCTGTCTACACCTGATTTAAAGCAGTAAAGCTGTTTTTTCCTCCTTTTCTCACAAACCTAAGCTGTTTCACACAGGACCAGTTTACAATCAGCGATGGACGTTAATTGGCATAGCTTGGTGTGTTCTGCTTTTCTCTACTTTCTTTCTTTTTCCGGTTTCTTTGTGGTGGCGTGCGCCACCACCACCTACTCAAAGCATCACGATGCACCAACATTGATGGACTGAAAGCCAGAAGTCTACGTGACCATCATCATCAGGTCCTTCCATGAAAACCCTAAATACAAAGAGGACTGTTTGATTTATGTTAGGTAGATTGCCCAGAGGGGACTGGGCGGTCTCTTGGTCTGGAACCCTACAGATTTTATTTTTTTTCTCCAGCCTTTGGAGTTTTTTTTTTTTTTTTTCTGTCCACCCTGGCCATCGGACCTTACTCTTATTCTATGTTAATTAATGTTGACTTATGTTTATCTTTTATTGTGTCTTCTATTTCTCTATTCATTTTGTAAAGCACTTTGAGCTACATTTTTTTGTATGAATATGTGCTATATAAATAAATGTTGATTGATTGATTGATACTTCTTCTGTGGTGGCATTTTGAACAATCACCACCACCAGATCAAGTCACAGGGCAGGTGCCCCATATTTTATCAGGTTGCGTGGATTTATTTCTTTTTATTTTTTTAAATTATTCATTAATATTCTTACCTAATCTTATTTTTTTTCTTTGTCTTGTAACTTTCCCTTGTAAAGCACTTAGAGCTTCATTCTTTGTATGAGGGTGAGCTATAGAGATAAGTGTTGTTTTTCCAGTATTTAAGAATCTCTATATAAGAGTTATTTACTTGGCAGGCACTTTTATCCAAAGCAACTTTCAAAAGAGGTAAACATAATTGAGTAACATGAGACAGAGTCTGTTTGTTCAGTAAGTGTAGTAGGACGGGTAACAAAAGTTGATTGACACAATTGAAAAGATGTAATAAATACTAACATTACAATAAGTTACGTAGGTTACAATAGATAAAGCAGTTAAATGTAATCTAACAAAAAATTAACCTACAATGTAAATTTCACAGAGCATTTTTTTCAATCAATTCAACAGATATTCTCAGAACTGATGGGTCTTCAATTGTTTCTTGAAAACATTGACTGAGACAGCAGTATGGATCGAGGTGGGCAGCTCAGTCAACCTACTAGGAACTACACAGGAGAAGAGTCTGGATTGAGACTTGATACCACACGGAGGTGACATCACCATCCGCTATTCACTGGCAGACCTGAGTGGGCAAGAAGAAGTAGCCCCTCACCAGTGTCTCTGCATGCACAGGTGCTGACCCATTAAGGTAAAGTTTTGCTGGTCTGAATAGTTCTTTCAGCCAGACCATTTGACTGGGGGTCTGAACTAACAGGTGGCTGTGAACTGTCATATTTATACAATAACCAGTGACCTCATGAATAAAGAGTGCATACATACATGTTCAAATTGCGATGTATAAAACCTCAACTTGGCATAAAGCCACACACATTTCCACAGCACCTCATACCTTGTCGTACGCAAGTTCTCCGCTCGGTTTTGCAGACTGGTGGCACCCAGTGTCAAAGCATTGCTACTGTTCCTGTGTGGTTTATCTTTCTTTTTCAGATCCATGACCCTGACGCGACTTTATAAATACAGTACACTGAAATTAACTGCATATTGTTTATTAGTTTAATGCATCTGATTGTAATTAACTTGTAACAATATAATGGTCCACGGAATGGTCAAACTAAACTAAATACAATAATTGCTTTAGCATTGTTACTCTCACTGCACCTTCTTTTTCTTCTTCTTTCAGCTGCTCCCATTAGGGGTTGCCTCAGCGGATCATCTTTTTCCATATTACTCTCACTGCACAACTCGGAGCAGCTTATCAGAAAGAGAATTGTCGGTATACAGCATCAAGCACACGCTGCCTCAGCCATGCTTCCTATTTGAACTGCTTTTCACATGGCAAACGCTTCAAACCTTTCCTGTACAGACTTCGCGGCTCAGAAACAGTTTCATACCAAGAGCTCTAAATGCACTCAATCAGTCCATCAAGTGCTCCTCGTAGAATTGTCTGTACTTATAAGTACAATCACCTCACTGTAAACTTGCACTACAGTTATAATATTACACAACCTGAGCCACTTTATAAAGTGCGTATTTACATATGATGACGATATCATTTGTAAGATGAAATGCAGCAAAATATGTTTATTATATTATACAGACTAGCAAAATAGCCGCGCTTCGCAGCCGAGAAGTAGTGTGTTAAAACCCCTTCTCAAGCGGGGTCATTTTTGCTAAATCGCTTGTAATTCGACCTCTCCAAATTAGAATCATTGCTGTTATTGAACTATCTGGAGTATAAACACATGTTTGGTCTCTTTGTAAAGGTAACATTCTCTAGTTTCACCCTTAGTAGTCAGAATCACTGTAGGTGTGACTGATCAAAAGTTATGCACATTAGAACTCACAAAAAAAACGAATTTTTTTGTTCTCGCCTAAGTTTTTTTATGAAAATAAAGGAAAATAAAGCTGCAGTAGGTAGGTGGGGACAGAAACACACTATGTACCAACAGAATAACTTGTTGACTACTCACATTTCAAATTTGAAAAGAATACCTGTCAAAATGACATTTTTACACCAGTTTTTATGTGGGCATGCCCAGGGGCTTTTTAGAGGGACCATTATCCACATTTTGGAACGTATGTTAAAAGTGTAATAACTTTTGAATGCTTCAACCCACAGATATCAATGAGGGCTCTTCTGAAAGCTTACACCTAAAGGAATCTATATCTGCACACAGTGTCACTCTATTAGTTATAAAAATAATAAAAACAATAAAAAATACACATTTCTATGTAAAAATAGTCAATACAAGTCTTATGGGCCAAAAATATATTTATATTTTTTATTTTTTACTTTTTTTTTTTATAAAATGCACACAAACTATATACATTTCTTTTACAAACTGTTACAACACAGCTCGCGTTTTTCCATGTGCCACTTGATGGCAGCAATCACTAGCAAGCAGAAAGCACAAGGGTGTGGCACATGTCGCTCTCTGCCATTAGACGTCACCTGGGCCGGTTGAATACTTTCACGCCGCGTACATGCATCTATTATTTAATCGGCGTTTATTTACGTTTTTATTACCTTTATTTATATTTAAAATCACGAAAAACTTGGCGAAATCACAATAAACAACCACGAACCAACTCTGCAGATTGGCACAAATGCCACCTTCGCGCCGCCCCGATCGCTTTGTTTACAAGTTAGCATGGCAAGTTACATATCAAAATGCTCAGCTGCTCATTGGCTGTAAGTTTTGAGTGTCAGTCACAGTGTCCAATCAAACTGGTAGATTCTACCAGAGTTTCGAGTTACTCGTCATCATTCAGCCTTCTGTGACCTTTCGTTGGCTATACGAGGTGCCAGTCAACCCCAGACCCGTCGTAATTGGCCAGTTAGGTGTCGATCTGAAGCTAACACTTCCGTGTTTCATGCGGTAGCATGGTTATCGCCGACAGAAACAAATTACGTCTGATATGATCAATATAAATGAAAAAAATTACATTAGGTGGTCTCCAAGTTATGAAACGTTTTCTGGAGTTTTGTCCCTTTGAGGATATATCGTGTTTTGGACCTAAATCGTTTTACTGGATTATATTAAGCTGGAGCCTTACGGACACAATGGGATCAATACTGCTCGGAAATATTGATGTTTGACTTGCAGGGGGTCTTCAAAGGTAGGGAAAGTCAACTCTTAAAGTATGTACTTCTCTGTATAAAAGGCTTTAGTGTCAGTGCTGTGGTTGTTGTGTGTCAAAATGGTTTATATCATCGGTAAGACGAGACTTTGAAGTTTCATTTGATGGGTAGTATGTCGAGATGCATGGCAGATGGGCATGCACACATTACTGTAACGTTTTGAACCGCTGTTATGTCCCGGGACCGGTACGGGGGCGCGTTAAGGGGTTTTTAAAGAAGCAATGAAAAAGAAAAGGAAATATTTTGAAAATAACGTAACATGATTGTCAATGTAATTGTTTTGTGACTGTTATGAGTGTTGCTGTTATATACTATATATATATATATATATATATATACACACACACAAACACACATAAACATATATATATACATATCCATACATATATACATATATACATATACACATATATATATACAAGCCCCCTCCGATATACAGCTGCGAGATCAGCTGTTGTTGGACCTCCACGACGCTGGACTGTGACAAGCACTACGGACATTTGTGCGCCACAATACAGATAAAACTTTTGGGGAAGTGCATCAAGAGTCCCTGCTGCTTGAAGAGTAATTATACGGGACACAGGGAAGCAACTTGCGGAGCTATTGATGAGTTCTCTGCAACTAACTCTCATTCACAGGCAGACTGGAGACTAGCATTCAAGGCAGAGATTCTGTGTGACCTAAAAACACAGATGAAGGAATGGACTCAGGAGCAGCTGAAGGAACTGAGGCCAGCAGTTCCACAGGTTAATGCTGCCCAGCCACTAGTACACTCCAGATAGAAGGCCTCGCACTAACAGCCGTTATGCCTGGGATTCACAAGGTATGCCCATTTGTAATCAGTGCCAACAAACAGGTCATTTGGCGCGGAACTGTCCATCCTCTAGTGGGCGCCCTACTTTTGAACTTGTGAACCCTGCAGCTGTGGGCCAGATAGCAGGTGTCACACACACGCGCATGGGAGGCAGCTAAAGGGCTCGAGTGAAGGCAGTTCTGAGGCATGCCGGGATGTGGCAGAGTGCACTAACTCTCTTTCTCACTTCCCTGTAGACCAAACCCGGGAGGTTCCACCTGTCTCTCTGGACGTCACTTCTGGGACGGAGCCAATGGAGACAGACCTTGCCAGCTCCGGCCCCACTGATGTCACATCCGGGCCTAATCCAATGAATGATGAACACGTGCCCGATCCTTATGAGCTCACTTCCTGCCTCCCCCTTTAAAAGCCTTCCCTTTCCCCTTCTCTGACAGTCTTGTTTTGGACTCTGTTGTAAGCACTTCAGTGCTGGTATTTTGAAAAGAAAACGACTTTTGCAGCCAGGATACCAAATTACATGGGTGGCTGCCCCAAACCTTTTTCTGTCTTTGTCTCGTTTTGTGACACAGGGTTGGACAGTGAAACACGAAAGGCCATATCCCCTCTTATTGGTGAGTGTCCCGTGGTACAGGTCACCATTGAAGGCAAAACATTAAATGGACTGTTAGACACTGGATCCCAGGTAACACTGATGAAAGAGAGTCTTTTCAAGCAGCATTTTACAGATATGATTGAAGTTGGCCCCGTTTCTTCTAAACCTGAAAGCTGCCAATGGGTTGGATATCCCCTATACAGGCTACGCCACAATGGATTTTGAGGTGGCTACAGTGAAGTTACCTGCCAGAGGGGTTGTGATTGTACCAGATGAAGTCCAAACGAGCCCATTGCTGATTGGAATGAATGTGATCTCTGCTTGTTGGCATGCTGTTTTTCAGGCTTTAAATTCACCAGTTGTACTGTCTCAGGCAGCCCCCAGTACACAGGAAGCAGGGTCTAACAGCTCTGCTGTGTGTCGACGTGCTGAGGCACACCGGGAAAATGATGGATTCAGCAGATATTTACAACCAGCCTTCTGCCATAGTGTTAGGATTGCCAGAGGGGGTACCAGGGAAGAATGGGTGAAGGGACATCAGCAGAATCTATCAAATACAGGTCAAACTGCTAAGGGTAAGATGGATAAGGCAGCACGACATAACAAAGCTCAGCATAAGGAGGCTCACCATAAGAAACCACAGCATAGAGAGAAGTGCGTACATTGCTTTTTACAGGAAACAACTTTTATTCAAGTGCACTTTGTTATACTTTTACACCAATATATGTTCCTGTGTTTGAACGACACGGGCAGATGGGGAGTGTCTGATGATTGCATATAGCGCCGAAGTTACTGCTCTTTACCATTCTTTCCTCTGCATGTCCTGGAGTACAAAAGAAACAGCATACAGCAACATGCGGGGACTGGCAGGAACACTCAATAAAACTGAATAAAAGAAAAGCAAGTGGCGGTGAGATCACGAAGAAGGCAGCTTCGCCAGCGTTTGTGTGTCAGAACCCGGGGGTTTGGCGTTAGTATGCATCGTGGTACACTGCAGAGCTATAGCGTCTTTAGTGAAAACAGCCGTGTCAGATGGGGTTGTATGGATTGATTCTGAATGCGACTGAGAGAATGAAAAGTGAATTAAAAAAAAAAAAAGCTAACCTTTACAAGGATCATAAATTGCACCGGATGTTACAGACTGAAATCAAATGTATGCTTTTATTCTAAAATAGTAAGACTAAGAGCAGTTTACTTCTCAAAACAGAGGGGCGCAGGATCGAACTCGTGATCTCTTGATTCCCAAGCGGGAACTGATTTGATTGCACCACAGAGTCAGTTACAATAAACTGCTGTCAATGTCGCATGTTAAGGCGGCTTTTTGTTTCTGCAGTTATATTTTTTGAATAAAAGCGCAATTGTGTTATTCTTGTGAAAATGTTTCTTTGCTATTTGGACTTCAGGCTTCATACACTATATAGTTTATGCCTACATTTTGTCATCTACTACTAGAATATAAAAAACGTTTCTGTTTTAACAATGTGTTGACACAGATTACTGTAGAAACGGAACAGACATGAAATGCGTGTGTTCCAAATAACGATCTATTATTTCCACTCTAAAACTCCACTTCACTCCCAGATACTCAATCAAGGTCTGAGCTGAGAGAAGTTCGTGCACGTTCTAAATTGGTGGGGGGATGGAATAGCCGGCTGCTCCAAGCTTCTCTTTATCAGCACATTTAGAAGACAAAGGGCGCTGGTGGAGAGGTGTGAAGGGATTTAAGAAGCAGTTTAAGGTGGGACGGAATTACGAGTTTTTTCGTAGGCTCTGGTAATTCTAGTGTTAATTTCCTGGATAATCCAGTTACTGATTGTGTCATGGCTGTCTGCAGGTTGTAAGTATTTGCTGTCTTGCGAAGGAGTTGCCATTTTGAAGTTTATGGCTGGTTGAGATTTACAAACAATACCACGTGTGATAACAGAACTGCTGCTTCCTTGGAGGAGCCTGGATAATTCAGTTACTGATTGTGTCAGGATTGTTTGTGTAAGTATCAGCTGTCTGGCAAAGGAGTCGCCGCTTTGAAGTCTGGCCTTTTTTCTGTATTTACCTGACTTGGCAATTAACATTTTTGACAATATTGATTTCTAAACAGCAGATCTGTACTCATTCATGGTTGGTAACAATACATTTTGTTAACTCGTGTTTTCATTATTTGTTAAACCCAGGAAATTTAGCTGTGCCACTTGTTTAATCTGATTGTCCAGGACTGATAATTGCAGGGACTGAAGGAGATTTAAGCCCTGGCCAGGAGAAGGCAAAAGAGGAGGGGAACAGTCCACTGAGAACGCTGCCAAGACTCGCAGAGAGCACAGGGGCTCACTGGCAGACTGGGGTACGTGGCTGGCACAACGTGAGGCACAAGGACAGCAATACTTCCAGGGAGGAAGAGACAGCTCTACAAGGAGACGCCGGTTGTGGGTCCAGCGAGAGAGGGAAGCCGCATGAAAGGACCGAGCAAAGCTGGCAGACAAGAAATAAGGCGTGCCTAATTCACAGCAATACAAGGAGCCCAGGGTGGAAAAAAAAGGGAACAACGAAGAGACGTCGACAGGGATTCCACAATTTTGACAAAAACTTCTCTTGGGAAATGAGTGTCCGGTGAACAGAGTGCATCCATGGACAGTTGAACAATTAAGTGTTGGGGTAACACTGAGAACAAACTGGACTTTGCACCACTACAGGTTGTATCATCCAATTCTTGTTTTTAATGGACTTTTAGAGTGTGGACTGTGTGCTTTCCTTTCTAAAAAGAAATTTTCTTCATGATACTGTTAGATTTGGTTTATGTTCATTTATCTTTTTAATGTACTTATTATTGTCTTGTGTAATAGAAGTTACTGTTGCTTTTCCTGAAATTACTGTTGTGTCTTTCATTGTGTGTTTACTCACCGTCCAATTTAAAGAAACCTGTGTGCTATTATTGGTAAATTTCAGGAGTTCCCAGTCTCTTAATAAAACTGGGTGGCGTAGTCGGATATTTAAATGGTGTCTAAGTTAGATTACCTGTAAGTGTGACCTGACACCTGTTACACAAAGTTAAAATGTATCGGGACGTGCACGTACATACTCAGTGCATCCCCTCTCGGGAATTGGACCTCGGACGCCGGCGCTAGAGGCGAAGCCTCCACTATTGCGCCACGGCGTGCAGTTTGTCTATTTGAGCGTAGCAGTGTAATTCGTTTTTTGTTCAGCACTCTTTGGAACTGTTGCTTTTTGTTTGCGCACTGCGTCAGTTCACGTGAGCCGCTGAATATGGTTTTATATGTCACTCGCTCGCTTCTAATTGTTTCGCTGCCTTCTTAATTATATAATGTATGTTTTCATCAGCGGTTTTTGGAGCTCTTCCTGGTTTTCTACGTACTGCGTGATTACGTGGGAGGCGTGATGATGTCACACGAAACTCCGCCCTCAACGGCTTTCGAGCTCAACTCCATTATAGTATATGCAGAAAAATAGCTCCCAGTTATGACCATTATGCGTAGAATTTCGAAATGAAACCTGCCCAACTTTTGTAAGGAAGCTGTAAGGAATGAGCCTGCCAAATTTCAGCCTTCTACCTACACTGGAAGTTGGAGAATTAGTGATGAGTCAGTGAGTCAGTGAGTCAGTCAGTCAGTGAGGGCTTTGGCTTTTATCAGTATAGATAAAACTTTAACTTCATTTAAATAATCTATATTGTTAATAATTAAAGGACACGGTATTGCTATGCTAGCAAGGATCTGGCGCTCCAATCACGATTATTCCTGCCCCGCACTGTATGCTTCACTGGGACTGGCGTGAAGGATAGAATAATTAAACATGTACTACGAAGATATTTTAATGTTCCTTAAAAGTTTTGAAGAATCGACATTATAAGCTTACAGATGGCTTAATGTCTATTACAGAGCTGATTGTGTGGTGATCGGTTACTTGGAGAAAGAAAAGGAAGGACAGGAATTGGAGTTAGTAGTTAGTACAGGTTAGTACATTTGAAAGAGACAGTACTGTAGCTGTGGCCTTAGGCATGTGCAAACTGTGCACCTGCACAGGGCCAAAATCCAGGGGCCATGCCAATATATATTGAATATAAAACAGAAAGAGAAAATACTTGACACAGCTAAAAACGCAGCAGGAAATTTCGTCAAAAGTTAAACGCTTGTGTCATGAGCACGAGGCGGCTCTGCAGTGTCCGCAATGAACGTGGCCATCCACCGTGCATAATCTACGTTACTGACATTGGCGGGTTAAGGGGCCATTTTTTCTCTACCCAGGGCCACCACAAGCCTAGAGCCGCCCCTGAGTACTGCTGCAATAAATAATTTAATTGAAGGTTGCGCACAATCACTGCGTCACCGTGAAACCCATGTTTAATATCGTGCTTTAACTCCTATCATCATGAAAATTATATCATGTATACATCTCAGTATTTTAATTATTCAGAGAGCTGTAATATCACGAATGTAATGGATTCTGTGTCCTGTCAGGGATGGAGAAAGACGGCTTTAGAACTACGTAGTGATTCACACACATAGAGCACATAGAAGAACAAATACAAAACAAAGCATTTAACGTGCTACTTTAATTACAATGAGATTTGAGAAACTGATTAATTAAACGATTTTAAGATGAAGTTTATGATGTTCTACTTTAATAACAACATAAACTACGTGATTAAAGTGGAAATTTCGAGATTGAATTTGACATTTCCTGCTTTTTTTCTACTGTGTGCCTTTTTTCTCTGTATCCTAATAAGCTTTCATATGACATTCAGATGGTGGGCTACAAGTCAACTTTTCACGGCGACTTTGATATACAGTATGACAACTTCTTTTTTATTTCGGGCACTGTGCGACTTTGTGAACTTGAGCTTTCGAGTTTCTCCGACACTCTATGTCAGTCGATCAACTTCCTTTTGATGTTTATACCACTGTTTAACCCAACAAATAATATGTTTTTCCTTGCCTCCACTTGGTATTCACTGAAATTCTTCCATTTTCCTTCTTGCTTTTCCCATTGTCTTTTCACAGAACACTGAACTTAAGGAATATTTATATTGATTTGCATATTCAAAGAGGTGTAATTCTAGTGGTGAGAAACTGAATAAACCTCTAACACTCTCTGAATTACTAAATGTTATAAACTCACTTCAAAGTGGGAAAGCTGCCAGCCCTGATGGCTACCCAGTGGAATTTTATAAAACATTTTCAAATGTTAGTTCTTCAGTTATTATAAACATTTATAGAAGCTAAGGACAACAAAATTCTACTTCAAGGTTTTCACCAAGCATTACTTGCAATCTTTCCTAGGAAAAATAAGGACTTACTAAAATGTGCATCATACAGACCAATCTCTCTTCTGAATAATGATGTTAACCCTTAAACCGCCACAACCGGCTATAATCAGTGCAATTTTCCAGGATGCCGGAGCTGATCAGTCAGTGCTGTACATTTGTTGATCAGCCAGCTCATGACCACTGGTCCCCCCTAATGAATCAGCATCACTGTCCCTGGGATTCAGACGCTGCAATAGACTAGCCTGCGAGCATCAGCATTGGCCTCTGTGTGCAGCCAGTTCAAGAGCAGTTGGTTCGGTGATTTACTGAATTTCATTAATAGCATCAGTTGCACCTTGTACATATAATAATAGATTGTTGCAGTAGTTTTTTTTTTATAGTTTTTTCAATTCATTGGCAGTGTGTAAAATGATCAGGGTTGCAGTAATTGTGATGGTCTTTGCATGAAAAAAATATTTGCTCCATTAAAATTTCACTTTTTCTTGGTGAATTGTGACTTTTCCAAAAAAAGTGCAGCAAAAAAGTATTTGGCATCCAGGGGTGCATTAATCCCCCAAGTATGTAGTGGTTTAAGGGTTAAGATACTTTCCCAGATTCTGCTTTAAAGTCGTCCCCGATTATTTTAGAAAAAAGTTCAGCTGCGAATTTCACTGGGTTTGAACTTTCTCGATTCTCAGGCAGACCTTCAATTCTGACATTATACCTTCTACTACCATCTTCCAAAGCAGCCAGTCAGTCTCCGAGTTTTTTGCATTCGGAGCTGACATTTCCTGCTTTTTCTTCAGCACTGGTAGCTAATTTTTCGGCTAATTCAATCCTAGTCGTAAATGTCTCCTTGAGATCCTCCAATTGATCAGTAAGCGTTTCAATTTTACCCAGCATCAGTCGCATCTCCACTTGGATTTCTTGTCGCAGCCTTTCATTTGTCTGTTGGAGCATCAGCCACAGCGTTTCATTTGCTTGTTGCCATTCCTGTTTCAATACCAGCATCTCCTGTTTCAATTCCTGTTTCAGTCTCTCATGTGTCCTTGCTTTCTCATTTGCCTTCTCGGTTTCCTTCATATCTTGTATGAGCTCAGCGAACATCACCTGGGGCCTCATGTATAAACGGTGTGTATGCACAGAAACGTTGCGTAAGAACTTTTCCACGTTCAAATCGCGATGTATAAAACCTACACTTGCCGTAAATCCACGCACTTTTCCACGGTACCTCATACCTTGTCGTACGCAAGTTCTCCGCTCGGTTTTGCAGACTGGCGGCACCCAGCGTCAAAGCAGTGCTACTGTTCCTGTGTGGTTACACCTTATTTTCCTGACGCGGCTTTATAAATACACTGAAACTAACCGCATATTGTTTATTAGTGTAATGCATCTGATTGTAATTAACTTGTAACAATATAATGGTCCAGGGAATAGCCATAGTATTCCAAATACCATAACTGATTTAGCGTTGTTACTCTCACTGCTTCTTCTTCTTCTTCTTCTTTCAGCTCCTCTTGTTAGGAGTTGTCACAGCAGATCATCTTTTTCCATATTACTCTCACTGCACCACTCGGAGTATTTATATCACTGTATCTGAGTGTGACTCACAGCAGCAACTGATCGGAAAGGGAATTATCGGTATACAGCTTTAAGGACACGCTGTCTCAGCCACTGCAAAATGTTTTAAAGTCTTTCCTGTACGGACCTCGCGGTTCAGAAACAGAAACGATATCATTTATAAGGTGAAATTCAGCAAAATATGTTTATTAAATTATACAGATAAAACTTTAACTTCATTTAAATAATCTATACTCTTCACTGGGAGTGTCGTTAAGGATAGAATAATTAAACATGTACTACGAAAATATTTCAATGTTCTTTAAACGTTTTGAAGAATCGGCGCTAAGCTTACAGATGGCTTAACGTCTATTACAGAGCTGATTGTATGGCGATTGGTTACTTGGGGAAAGAAAAGCACTGACTGCAGTGACGGCTACACCAATATATATTGAATATAAAACAGAAAGAGAAAATAGCAACACAGCTAAAAACACAGCAACAAATTTCGGCAAAAGTTAAATGCTTGAGTCATGAGCACGCGGCGGCTATGCAGTGTCCGCAACAGACGTTGTGCATAAGCTACCTTACTGACGGAAGCGAAGGAGCCACCGATTCTTCCTCTGCCCAGTGCCACCACAAGCCTAGAGCCGCCCCTGATTGTACTGCTGCAATAAATTATTTCATCGAAGTGAAACACATGTTTAATAACGTGCATTAACTCCTATCATCATGAAAATGATATCACGTATACATCTCAGTATTTTAGTTATTCAGAGAACTGTAATATTACGAATGTAAATGATTCTGTGTCTAGTTGGAGGAAGAGAGCCGGTTTAAGAAGCAAGTAGTGATTCACATACATAGGCACATAGAAGATCAAAAACAAAACAAAGCATTTAACGTGCTACTTTAATTACGATGTGATTTGAGAAACTGGTTAATTAAATGATTTTAAGATGAAGTTTATGATGTTCTACTTTAATGACAAAATAAACTACGTGATTAAAGTGGAAATGTCGAGATTGAAGTTGACATTTCGTGCTTTTTCCTCACTGTGTGCCTTTTTTCTCTGTACCCTAATAAACTTTCATATGACACTCAGACAGTGGGCTTACAACTCTTCTTTTCACGGCGACTTTGATATGTGACTTCTTTTTTTTATTTCCGGCACTGTGCGATTTGTGAATGTGAGCTTTCATGTTTCTCCAACACGCTATGCAGCTCGATCAACTTCCTTTTGTTGATTATACCACGGTTTATTTGAACAAATAGTATGTTTTTCATTTGCCTCCACTTGGTATTCGCTGAAATTCTTATATTTTCCCCCGTGCTTTTCCCATTGTCTTTTCACAGAAGGCTGCGCTTAAGGGCGATTTATATTGATTTGCATATTCAAATAGGCGTAATTCTGGGAGGATTTGGGGCGTTACATAATGCGCATGCACGAGCGTTAGTTTTCACGCTGATCGGGATTTATCGAGCGGAAGAATATGGAAGTTGGAGTATGCACAGATTCCTGCATCTGGATTTTTCTGTGCATAAACACATTTCGTCTTTTGTGCTTACGCCATGTTATAGTGCGAGTTCTACGCGCGGCGTTGTACATGAGGCCCCTGCAGTGTAGACATTTCAATTGTGCTTTCTTGTACCACTGATGAAGTGTCAAGCTCTACTGTAGCCAGTGTACCCGCTATTCCCAGCTCGTGTGGAGTAATTGAGATCGCGGATCTGCACTCACGATCGTACATTCAGTCCCCTTTTCACTCTCAGCCGGCGACGATATAGCGGACCTTCGTCCCAAAGAGTCTGTACTTTCGCCCAGCTGATCCAGGTCTCTCTCTGAAAAGCCGTATCTTGAGCTAGGGCTTGCTGATCTTAGCTTGGGTGCAGTTTTAGTTTTTGACTTTTACGGACCCCCTTTCTTGTTGGCCATGTTTATATATGCTTACATATATACTGTAGCAGTCTCCTTGGGTTGAATAGATACAGGATATCTCAGAATAATAAGCAAATAATATGAAAACAACACCGCTGCTAGCGGAATTCCACTTCAGACGTCCATCTCTTGCATCAGACGAGACCAACCCAGGGCTTATTGCGTACGCGGATCAAACACCGTTAGACCCAGACCAAGGTCTTTTCTAGTTCATTTTGAACATTTATCATTTAAGCTAGAGGTGATGGCACTCCTCAGAAACAAGGAAGATATTACATTTGAAAATAACCACATTCGTATCTTCCCTGACTTCTCTCCAGCAACAGCTACTAAACGCGCAGCCTTCTACAACATCAAACAGCGGTTACGGCAACTCAGCGTCAAATACAGCCTCTTGTATCCAGCAAAGCAAGGATTAATAATCTACTGTCTGATCTATTCGTTTTAAAATGCGGGTTTTTATCAGCATATATTCTCATTATTACTTAGTATTACTATGGCGCTATCTGTTTATATTTTATTGTGCTTATTTACTTTTTTTTTTTTCTTCTAATTATTTCATCTCTACCCTAAACGAGACTGTTCAATATCATACCCTTAGTTTACTGTTATTGCTATTACTGCATTAAGACTTGTTATGCTTATTCTGGACACATCTTTAACACCATCACCCGGGTTTATTATCTGGGTGTATCATCTTAATGCATTAGAATTGCTGAAGACTATATATATATGTTTTAAGTGCAAAATTCTTTTTTTTTTTTCTTTTTTAAAGACTATATTGATAATAGATATCTCTGTCTTTTAACCTAAAGCGCTGCATGGGGCTTGTTTTGCTTTGGACGTGCTCTGTCTCTGGGTATGTCAGAGGACTGGGACTGCGTGAAGTGGGTTTTAGCCTCACCTGGGGAGGCAAAAAGGGAGGGTGGGGGTTAAGGGGGGGAGAGAAAGAGAGCAGGCTTGATCTATACCTAATCTATCATCTCAATCTTTATAATTATAACTATCAACGTAATAATAAGCTGCATGGCAACAACTCTTGGGGAAATAGGAAATTAAGACCTAAACTATCTCACTTCCAGTTAAGACTATAAAATGACATCAAAAACTCAGAATCAGTGTCTCCATGATGGGACACTGGAACTTAAGCTGGAATGTTAAAGGCCTGAATCACGAATTAAAGAGAAAGAAAGTACTTTCTCACCTAACAGGTCTAAATGCTAAAATAGTATTTTTACAGGAAACCCACTTACTAAGCAAGGATCAGTTCCGGCTGCAAAAAGACTGGACTGGCCAAATGTTCCATTCTAGTTTTACAAAGAAAACTAGAGGGTGGGAATTCTCATACATAGAACAGTACCATTTGTAGCATCAGATGTAGTATTGGATCCTGAAGGGAGATATGTAATGGTCATGGGAGACTTATCTAACTGTAAAATGATTTTGATAAATGTTTATGCACCTAATGTTGATGATAAGGAATTTATACAAAATTTATTTGCATCCATTCCCAATCTGAACACTCATAAAGTTATAATGGCTGGGGACTTTAATTGTGTTCTAAATCCACTTTTAGATAGGACTTCCTCCACAGGGGGAACGGCATCTAACACCGCAAAGATAATTACAAAGTTTATAACTGATCACAACTTATCAGATCCCTGGAGGTTTTTAAACCCAAATTCAAGAACATATTCTTTCTACTCACCAGTACATCATTGCTACTCAAGGATTGATTACTTCTTTATAGATAATAACTTCTTGCCTAAGATTAAATCTTGTAAATACGATGCTATTGTTATTTCAGACCATGCTCCTATGATCTTGGAGCTGAAATTACTAAGCCCCATACACTCACCCGCAGATGGCGCTCAACCGCTTCTATTAGCTGACGAGAATTGTACTGAATTTATATCCAAACAAATCAAATTCTTTCTAGAGACAAATACATCCCGAGATCTCTGCAGGAATACTCTGGGAAACTCTTAAGGCCTTCTTAAGAGGACAGATTATCTCATATCTTTCCCCACAGAAATAAATCCAAGCCAAGAAAGTAGCAGAGATAAAAGCGAAATTACTAAAATAGATGAAGAACATGCCAGACTACCAAGCGAGACTCTACATAGAGGAGGCAGGCTCTACATTCAGAATTAAACCTCTTGACAACTAAAGAAACTGAACAACTAATTTACAAATCCAGACATCATTATTATGAACATGGAGAAAGCTAATAAGCTTTTAGCTCAACAAATTCACAAGCAAGAAGTGCGCAAGCAATCTCGTAATTACTAACACGAATGGAGATAAAATCATCGAACACAAAAATATAATGCACACTTTCAGAGACTACTATAAATCCCTATATACTACTGAGTTTAAAGAAGACAATATACAATCTAATGCATTTCTGGATACATTACAGATACCACAAATAGACGCTTTTAGTGTGGAGGAACTTGATAAACCTCTGGCATTATCAGAATTACTAGATGCTATAAAGTCACTCCAAGGTGGAAAAGCAGCAGGCCCTGATGGCTACCCTGCAAAGTTTTACAAGAAATTCTCCGCTCAGCTAGCTCCCTCCTATTAGCAACATTTACAGAAGCCAGAGATAACCAATCTCTTCCACAAACCTTTGCCAAGCACTAATCACTGTCTTTCCAAAACAAAATAAGGACTTATTACAATGTGCATCATACAGACCAATTTCACTTCTGAATAACGACGTTAAAATACTCTCTAAAATCATAGCTAGAAGGATGGAGAAAGTGCTCCCTCGTAATATCACAAGACCAAACTGGATTTATTAGGGGCCACACTTATCTTCAAATCTTGACGCCTGTTTAATGTAATATACTCACCAACTAAATCAAACACCCCAGAAATATTATTATCATTGGATGCAGAAAAAGCATTCGACATGATTGAATGGAAATACCTTTTTACTAATTGGAAGTTTGGGTTTGGCCCGAACATTTGTGCATGGATTAAATTACTGTATACTAACCCAGAAGCTTCAGTTTGCATCAATAACATTTGCTCAGACTACTTTAAACTAGAGTGGCACAAGACAAGGATGCCCTTGTCACCGCTGTTTGCATTGCCATTGAACCACTGGCAATACATTGTCGAAATACTGATCAGATAAAGGGGATTAGCAGAGAAGGACTGGAACAGAAAATCTCATTATATGCAGATGACATGGTACTGTATATATCGGACCCAGAAAATTCTGTGCCTGCAGTCTTAGCAGCACTCACAGAATTTCAAAAGCTCTCTGGTCTCAGAATTAATCTGAATAAAAGTGTACTCTTTCCAGTGAATTCTCAAGCATATAATATTAGATTAGACACCCTACCTTTTATCATTGCAGAACAGTTTAAATACCTCGGGTAAACATCACAAGTAAACATAAAGCTCTTTATCAACAAAATTTCGCGTCTGCATGGAAAAAATTAAACAAGACTTGCATAGATGGTCAACCCTTCATCTCACACTAGCTGGAAGAATTAACACTGTTAAGATGAATATTCTTCCTAAGCTCCTTTTTATTTCAAAACATCCAATATACATTAATAAATCATTCTTTAAGCAATTAGATTCAACAATAACCTCATTTATTTGGAATTCAAAACATCCACGCATCAAAAGAGCGACCCTACAAAGACAAAAGGCAGAAGGCGGCATGGCTCTACCTAACTTCCAGTTTTATTACTGGGCAGCAAATATACAGGATAAGAACCTGGACACAAATAGAAGAACATACACAGGCTTGGACCGCAATAGAAGTAAAATCCTGCAGTACTTCTTTGTATTCCTTGCTCTGTGCTCCAATAAACACACGTTATCGGCAATACACTAATAACCCAATTGTGCTCCACTCACTTAGAATCTGGAACCAATGTAGAAAGCATTTTAAGACGGAGAAGCTTCTATCTGTGGCACCCTGCAAGAGAACCACCTCTTTCAACCTCACAAACATATGCAGTTTTAATATCTGGAAAAATTTGGAATTAACTTGCTTAGAGATCTTTATATAGACAACGTCTTTGCATCCTATGAACAATTACATTCCAAATTTAACATTCCAGCTACACATTTCTTTCACTATCTTCAAATCAGGAACTTTGTTAAACAGAACCTTCCAGATTTTCCTCATCTTGCACCCTCATCTATGCTGGAAAAATATTGCTCAATTTCAAGGAGTTAGACTCCATCTCTACAATATATAAAATCCTTTTACAATCCCTTCCTTTCAAAGATCCAAGAGGACACTGGGAAAAGATCTCTCAATTAATATATCAGAAAAGGAGTGGAAAGTAGCAATGCAGAGAATTCACTCAAGCTCCATATGCGCAAAGCATACAATTATACAACTCAAAATTATATATCGAGCACATCTGTCTCGACTAAAACTCTCAAAATGTTTCCAGGGCATGATCCAACCTGCGAACGTTGCAACCAAGCCCCAGCCTCACTAGGTCACATGTTCTGGGCCTGCACCAAATTAACATTATTCTGGACAAAAATTTTTAATTACCTCTCAGACAGCCTTGGACTCACAATCCCTCCTAACCCATTAACAGCTGTGTTTGGGGTTCTTCCAGAGGGCTTAAAGTGGAGAAAGACAAACAAATTGTGATTGCATTCACTACACTGTTGGCACGCAGACTTATTCTGATAAACTGGAAGAACCCAAACTCTCCTCTTTAAGTCAGTGGGAAACTGATGTGTTATATTATTTGAAATTGGAAAAATCAAATACTCAGTTAGAGGATCTGTACAGACTTTTTCAAAACATGGCAGGATCTAATCAGTAATATTTTAAAATAAGTTTATAAAGCACAGAGAATTTATTAATTTAGGTATTTTACAAGCCTTAAATTTTACACCGTTTGGCTTGCTCTCTCTCTCAGGGTGGGGATCGATCTGTTCTTAACTAATTTTTTTTTTTAAAAACTTGATTGCTTTGTATGGATTGTAATAAAATTAATAAAATAAAAAAAAGGATACTTTCCAAATTTCTAGCCAGAAAGATTGAGAAAGTGCTTACTTCTGTAATATCACAAGACCAAACACGATATATTAAAGGCAGTCACTTAACTTCTAATCTTCGATGTCTGTTTAATATAATTAATATATTCACCCGTTTAATCTAACACCCCAGTTTTCTTATTATCCTTAGATGTAGAAACGCATTTGACATGATTGAATGGGACTACCAATTCACCACATTGAACAAATTTGGGTTCGGCCCAAGCATATATGCATGGATCAGAATACTTTATACTAGTCCAGAACCTTCTGTTTGTATTAAAACATTATTTCAAACTACTTCAAACTAGAATGTGGTACTCGACAAGGATGCCCCTTATCACCTTTGCTCTTTGCAATTGCCAAGGAACCACTGGCTGTATACTTTCAAAATGCATCAGAGATAAAGGGGACATTTTAAATGTCCTTTCTTTCAAAGATCCCAGAGTACATTGGGGAAAGGATCTGTCACTTAATAGTTCAGAAAAGGAATGGAAGGCAGCCATGTACAAAATACACTCGAGCTCCGTATGTGCAAAGCATTCAGTTCAACTTAAAATCTTCTATTGAGAACACTTATCTTGTTTAAATTTGTCCAAAAAGTTTCAGGATAAGATTCAACCTGTGAATGTTGCAATCGAGCTCCAGTCTTACTAGGTCACATGTTTTGGCCCTGCACCAAATTAGCATCATTCTGGACAAAATCTTTGAATGCCTTTCAGAAAGCCTTGGTGTCTCAATCCCTCCTAATCCTCTAACAGCTGTGTTTGGTGGGCTCACATGGGGTCTTATGGTGGAGAAGGACAAACAAACTGTGATTGCCTTTACTTCACTATTAGCACATAGACTTATCTCGCTCAACAGGAAGAATTCCACCCTACCACTTTTAAGTCAGTGGATAACTGATTTTCTATACTGGCTGAAATTGGGAAAATCAAATTCTCACTTAGAGGTTCCGTTCAAAACATTTTAAATATATGGCAGGATCTAATCAATAACATTTCAGAATAAGGTTCCATTTCAGGGAAAAATATCCTCTTCCTTTCTTGTTATTATTTTATCGAGTATCTTTGGATGTTGGCTTTCCTCTCTTTCTCTTGGATAGGGGATGAATTTTGCTTTGCTTTTTAAAATTTAACTTGAATTTATGGAATGTTATCTGCTTTTAATTAAAATTAATAAAAATAATAAAAAAAATAAAAGATTAATGAATAGACTACCCTAGGCTGCAGTTTAGGGGCCACAACTGACTGTAAGACCTTGCCTTAGGGAAACAGAGTCCTTAGATTCATTTTCTTTAATGACAGTTTTATAACTTCTTAGGAAAATAAGAATATATATATATATATATACTAGCTGATTACCCAGTGGCTTCGCTAAAAAAAAAATAAAATGTAGTATATAAATTATTAAACAGTAAAACATTAACATGTAAGAAGTAAAGATATATTTAGCAGTACTGGAGTGCTTTCGGGTAAAGTACATTTTAAACAGGTAAGTAGCACTAACAGCAGCTTAAATGTATTTGGATCATCTCTCTGTAGCACATCCCTTGTGAAAGGCGCTACACGACCACTGTGGTATAGAAATAACATTTTCTATGCGATCCTGCAAATTTCTTCCTGACAACCTTGCACTACATGCCTGTAATTTAAGAGAAAATTTATTCTGAGAAATGTGGACACTGCCCTTCCATGCTTAACAGGCAGAAGGTGCAAACAATTCCCAAGTCCAAAACTTAACATGAAGAGGTTGGTACATCTTCTTAGGCATAAACCATCCATCTTCTTAAAATAATTCATCACAAAAGCAACCTTGAATGTTGCGGGGTATTAGTGACCTGAACTCACCTTAAGGGACAGTAAGTAGTCGTGCAGCGCAATTTACAAAGAGAGTTTTGCTTCGATGGCACCGATTACACTTATTCACAAAGATTTCCACTCTCCCAGGAGCCGACGGGGCACTCAAAGTGTCACAAACAGTGCAAGGAGAGAGGACGCCACCCGAAACTGTGAAGCAGTCGACCTGGTGGAGCAGCCCGACATTCGGCACCTCCCAGCGTCCATTTTATTCTCACGACCCCTCACCACTGAAGACGGTGTTGTCTTCACATTGTTTACAGCTCGGCAAAGTAGAAAGACGCAAACCTGTTTTCCTCATCTCTTCTACTATCAAGTACTGGCAATTAAAAAAAAGTTACAATGTGGCAGTTTCCGCGACAGTCATGTGGACAAATAAATAAAACAACTCTGTCACGTGCCTGGCGGTGGATGGCTCATTGCTGGAGTCCAGAGAGGATGGCTGGGAGAGGGCAATGCGGGGCGGACTTCTATGGGATAGATCGGCGTGTTTGTGTTTACTTCTTTTCAATATCAGTAAAGTAACTCTCACACAAATAATAACAATTCCATTACGAAAGGCGATATATAAAATAAGTCCACAAGCGAAGTGATTAGTTCCTGTATTATAATATGTTCTGTGGTCATGCGTAATTTCCATTTCGCATGGTCATATGTAATTTCCGATTCAAACGTGAAAAGAATTTTATATATATAGATATACATTTATGTATATGTGTACTTTATACAGGATACACAATAAAAAAGTTAAGAATCAGGAACTGCAGTGGTGAACGATAAGTTGAGAGACACCCAGTGTTAATGAGACAACATCATAGTCAGAAGATTTCTCTTTTGATTTTATGCTCCCTCTTTTATCTAAACCATTTTATGCTTTACTAGCTGAAATACCCACCTTTGCCCAGGAGGAAGATAAAGAGTTTTTTTTTTTAATTGTTTGAGAAAAATATAATTGTTATGGTGTGAAATTGTGCTTACAAGTTGATAAATATTTTGTATGTCTTTATTTGTAACTTAGGCAAAGCAAATTTGATATTAGTGTTACATTAGTGAGAAGCATTCATGTTTACCCCCCACCCCCCTAGATTAAGTCAGGATAGTGAATTATATCACAAGGTCGGGGGTGAAGTGCCTCAAACAAGTTTGGCAAATATTTCTCTGCTGGAGTTTCTCAGCCAATCCCCAAAGGAAAGCCAGACTGCCTAACTGCCAAGCTTTACCTTAACATATGGTTTGGAGGTGGCAGGTTTGAAGATGTTCTATTTCCCCCATTGGTCTGAAGTAGGGCTGTTTGGAACTGGCTTGTATCAGAAGCCTTTAAGTACCATGACACTCCTATTGGCTCTAGGGGTTGGACAGAAAAATCGATACATTTGCTTGCTTTACCACACTCTCTCTCTCTTACCAAACTGATGAAAGATCATCTTACATACCATTAACTGAAAAAGACAACACAATGAAGAGCACAGCTCAGCAGCCATATTGAGACAGGCATATGGCCTGTTCTGAAGAAAGCTGACCATAAATGATGGCTTAACTAGAGACATTTTTAAGTAATTAACAAGTCTGTGTGCCGCCTGAAACTGCACATCACCATTTATCAGTTGTATGGTTGCCAGTATTCAAATGTACTTTATATATTGTTATTATTTATGAATATCATCAATAATACATTATTTAAATGGTAACTTAACTTCTACTTGTCTTTTACTACACCTAATTGCCTGAGGTTATAAATGTAGAAGGTAAGGTGGGAGAATTTGAGGCATTCTGCCAAAGGATCCATATTAATAATACAAAAGGATAAAGTAGAGTCATAGAGAACTCTACTAAGACAAAACAATAATTAAAAAAACACAACTTTAAAAATAACATTAAATTAACAAACAATGAAGACCCACTAATGTGCTTGTCTTGCGGTCTTGTATGTATGTTATCATCCAGTTAACGCTCTGAACTGGCCAAATCTCTTTAATTTCAAAAGCAACAGGAGCGCAGTGCTGCTCAAACATAAAGAATGCTGGCAATCACCTCCAGTTCACCCTCTGGTGGTCATTCCGAGTGTCAACTGGATGATAACATGCATAAAAGACCGCAAAGGTCACCCCCCTCCCTACCCATAAGGAGATGGGTTAGGGTTGATTTCACCCTACAGTATTATTAATTGACCAATGAGAAACATGTGTACCAAGTTTCCAGCCATTCGGAGGTGATGCCGGAACATACATACATACATGCACACATTGGCTTTTGTATATATAGATATAACAAGAACACCAACTTTCAAACTTATGCAGTGGTGTTAACATTTAGTTAGGACTACAACCTCATATTATCCATGTCTTGGACCCTAATACATTCATTTCTTATAAAGATCTAGTCAAGTGCTAGTGGAGCAGAGCTGGTTAGAGGAAGTCACACAAAGCAGCTACAGGAATATCACAGAGTCAGGGGACAGGGTGGGACCTGCACAGCCTGTGTCTTTATGGCAGCGAGTCCTCCAAATTCACTCCTGGGATACTGAACCCAAGAACCAGTGTGCTACACAAGGTAACTTATAAATCAATAAAGAATAACACCTGCAAGAGCAAAAAAGATGCAAAAATAGTTGTAATGCACCAGTCTGGACAAACGCCCAGGGCTAATTTTTAATCCCAGCCCATCCCTGATCACCTGTCACTAATGCCAGTGAGCTGAGCTCTTTATCAAAGCAGGCCTTGGCGTCAGAGAGAGTGAGGACTATAATGCAACTGGGCAGACGTGACAGTCTAGCAAACAACACCAGAATAAAACACTTCTGAAGGTAAGGCTGTGTGTTTTGCTACTATACTATATCGTGTTGTGCATTCACTTGACGCCTTGAGGATGCTGTGGGTTTACTAGGCAGACAGCAGAAGGTCTCTGTATAGATTAGCAGAAGTGACCTTGTTGCTTATATTCTGTTGTTTGTCGCTGATTCAAATGGCTTATTCCTTCAGTCACCATTGCAGATATCATATTGTTGGTCTTAATGTCAGATAAGGATTTTGTGGTGCCCATTTCTATGGCCCAGAATTTAAAGTTGTGTTGGTATGTTAAGAAATCAAGTGCCATAAAGTGATTTGTATTTCATGCTTGTTATGGGTCACCACCTGCAGGTAAGATGCAAAGAGGTGGGTGTTTATATTGACAGGAAGGCAATGACACTTCACACTCATCTAACATGAGCCCCTCTGGGCCGTAGTCTGAGCCTCAATGAAGTGTCAAACCTGCAGTTCTTACCCGTCGTGTTCATCTGCCGTCATTTTAAAACACACAGAACTAGGATGGCATGGCCTGTGACTGTCACTAGCTGTGTAATTGTGTGCTCCTGCCATGAATGGTCTGGTCAAGTGACCCCTGACCCCTCACATGTAACCAGTGCCTGTCTGAAGCTGACAGACACACAAGCAGAGTGCGAGTATTTCATTTGTGTGTGGTTTCCTCTAACATGGCATCTGGTTTTTATTGTCTTTCTCTTTTGCTCCTGAATGTTTTCATTATCAGCTCACTAATCTCAGTCCAAGTCAGATGTAACCTAAAGTCCCATGTTCACTTACCTGCTTTTACTCTTTTCTTCAGTTTTCCTTTGTCACTGCTTGTGTTTCCAGGGATTCATCGATGAACAGATTTTTGTGTTACGGTCTGTGGTTCATCAACAGGTTTATAAAACACATTCAGCCGTAGTAAAGTCAAATCTTCAGTGCTCAGACTGTGAGATTCTGCTGCTCTGCCGTCTTTGTTTTAAAAGAGCCAGAAGACCAGAAACACAAATCAGACAGCAGAAAATTAAGAGCCGGTGACAACAAAAGTGAAAGAGAACGGAATTCCTAAAACCGGGCCAGCGTGTTCTTCCTGTCAGCTCTGCAAATCATCAGATTGTCACACAGACATGATCAACATGATAACCACTGTGAGGAAAGTGTCACAAAAATAATTCTTGAGACCCTCCTCTGTAGCAAAAGATGATGTTTAAACAAAGTGACATCATGTAGCATGGAGGGTATCAGTGTGTCCTTGTCACACTTTGTAGATTTAAGTTTTCAAATGCATTTGTTTAACTTCTAACATCACCTTCTCAGCTCTAGCAGTGATGGTCAGCTGTAGATAACTGAGGAAATGGACGCCACTGACACACAGATGACCACCTCAGTGCTGCGGTTTCACTGACTTCAGATGGACCCTCAGTGTGTATGTGGTGCACACCATGCTTTGTGCTCATCAAAGTGACACCTCAGAAGTGTCCACTGTCCTCTCTTGTAGTCAGTGCCCTGTTGATGTCTTGTCTGCACAGTACCTCCTCCCCAAGCTGGTTTGTGTTAAGCTCCCTGAGGTTACTATATGGCCGCTATTTGTAAAAAAAAAGTAAAGCCCTTAAAGTTCAGGCCTTGAGATTTCAGTGCTCAGATAATTTTACTTTGTCTTTCATTCTAATGTGGCAGCCGACCAAGAGAAACTCACCTGAGTCTTAAAGAGACGGAAGACCCTGAAAATAAAAAGAAATGTAAAAACTCAACACACAGGTCAGTTACATTGTATGAGAAAATCAGTGATGGAGCTGTGAGTGCTTCACACAGTCAATTGAGCACATGGTGAGCAGCATGGACATTCATTTAGTGGAAGATCAGACAAAGGAAGATGAGCAGATGAAGAGTCAGGGTGGACTACACGTGGATACTGAGCCATCAGAGTCATTAAAATAACATAAAGCACAACCACTGTGGACTGACACCCCTGTCTGCTCAGCAATAACTGCAGGAATGATGGGAAATGTGGGAAACACACAGACAGACAGCAGAGGATGTGGTCACCAGTGGACAATGAGGATGTCAGCTTTGGTTCCCCGTTTATTAACTTTATCAAGAAGTCTGTTTAAAAATGTCACCAGCATCTAAATTTGCTGGGGTGCCAAAGAGTAAACCAGCTGATCATGGAGTTCACATCAAGGTCTGAAATTAAAACTTGAGATCTGTAAGACATTAAATACACTAAAAAAATCCAGAAGAAAGTCACGTCATGTCAATCAAGTGGCAAACTGAAAAAGGGCACAGAAAAGAGAGCTGTTAACATCCACAACACTCCCTGACCGGCCCTGGAAGAAAACTGCAGTGGACCTCAGTGAACATTACAAACAAAATGACTTGGATACGCAGCATATCAGAGTATCTTTAGAGTTCATCGAGGAGGTACTGAACCCTCAACCACAAGTACTTCAGTTGTTCTAAAGCTAAAAGTGACTTTTGCTCGGCCTGGAATCATAGATGAGGATATGAATGACAACTGGTAAGACTGCAATTTGAATACAATTGAAAGTACACCTAATGAGAAAGGCCTGGGAGTCATGGCGGACTCATCATTAACTACATCCAGACAGTGGACAAAAGTAATTAAGGCATCATGTGATGTGTGGAATGCAAGTCAACTGGGGTTATGCTTAAGTTTTATAATGCACTAGTGACACTTCATCTGCAGTACTGTCTTCAGTTTTGGTCTCCATATTAGAGAAAAGACACAGCAGCACTAGAGAAAGTCCACAGGAGAGCAACCAGACTGACTCATGACAATGTGAAGAAGATGAACCATTAAGAGGTTACATGACTTCTTCTTCTTCCTCTTCTTTCAGCTGCTCCCGTTAGTGGTTGCCACAGCGGATCATCTTCTTCCATGTCTTCCTGTCTTTGTCGTCTTGCTCTGTTACACCCATCACCTGCATGTCCTCTCTCACCACATCCATAAAACTTTTCTTAGGCCTTCCTCTGTTCCTCTTACTTGGCAGCTCTATCTTTAACATCCTTCTCTCAATATACTCAGCATCTCCCCTCTGCACATGTCCAAACCAACGCAATCTCGTCTCTCTGACTTTGTTTCCCAACCATCCAACCAGACCTGACCCTCTAATGTCCTCATTCGTAATCCTGTCCATACTCGCCACGCCCAATGCAAATCTTAGCATCTCTAACTCTGCCACCTCCAGCTCTGTCTCCTGTGCCACCATCTCCAGCCCATATAACATAGCTGGTCTCACTACCATCCTGTAGACCTTCCCTGTCACTCTTGCTGATACCCACCTGTCACAAATCACTCCTGACACTCTTCTCCACCCATTCCACCCAGCCTGCACTTTCTATTTCACTTCTCTTCCACAATCCCTATTCCTCTGTACTTTTAATCCCAAATATTTAAACTCATCCACCTTCACCAACTCTACTCCCTCATCCTAACCATTCCACAGACCTCCATCTCATTTACACACATGTATTATATCTTGTTCCTACTGACCTTCATTCCTCTCCTCTCATATCTCCACCTCTCCAGGGTCTCCTCATCCTGCTCCCTACTATCACTACAGATCACAATGTTATCACCAAACATCATAGTCCATGGGGATTCCTGTTTAATCCATCACTCCTACAGCAGACTTCATCACTGTCACACTTACCTCATACATATCCTTTATGAAAGGAATTAGTAGATCCTGGTTGTTTTCTGTTTTCAGGAAGAACTTGGGAATACAGTTGGAAACTTGTTAAGAGCAAATTCCATAGAAATGTTAGGACATGTTTCTTCACACAGAAAACTACAGACTTCTGGAATAAATTAGTGTGAAGGAGAGTAGGAATTTTTGTTGGACCTTCAAATCTTGACTTGAAGTTATTTTGGACAATCTAGTTGACTAAGAAGGATGAGCTTATTATGTGGAATGCTACAGCAAGTCGTGACAACACTCAAGGGAATGGTCAACCAGAAGAAGAAGATCAGAACAGCTCTTCTCATCCCGTTGGTAAATCTTCAACCCAGACGGCTAATAAAACAAGCATTAGACAGAGGGATAAAGCAGAAAGAAGGAGACAAGCCTACTGCCTGACACTGTCCTCACCTGGCTGAGCCATGGCTACTCCTGAAGTGCTCCTACATGAAGGTGTCACACCAACATCTGACTTCATTGACACTGCAGTGGAATAAACACAAGAGGATCAGCAGAGTAATTAACTGTTTATTAGGCCAAACCAGACACACTTCAAACACGTGGAGAGCACCAAAAGCTAAATGTGTACTCAGATAAAAGGAGATCTCACAAAGCACTAAATAACAGTAGCAAAGGATGGAGACTGGTGTGCGAGGCAATACATACAAAAGGAGAAACAGTTCAGACATCAGTGTTTGATAATCTAGAATTGTCTTCCATTAAACTGATTGGAGAAAATTGAAAGTAATATTAGAAAGAGAAACAGAATAGTGGAGCTGACCTGAGGGAAAGCAGGGCTTAGGGGAGCCACTAAAACAAATGTGTCAGGTTTGTCAAAGTGTGTAGATGATGGAGCAAAATCTGGAGATATCTGCTCATCGGGTTTCAGTCTGATAGGAGGGAATGCAACTGTTAGAAAAGCCAGAGAACTTGAAGGAAAATTTGAAAACAGAAAAATACTTGCTAACATATAGAGTACAGTACAATGAACATGAGAAGACATGTGAAACATCACCAGGAGTAAGGATTGAGCAAAATACAAGGATAAAGAGGAATACCGAATTGTGAGGCATAAGGAAAGGCATACAGACCCAGCATGAGGATCAATTAAGAGCTACTAATCATAAGAGTCCACTGGCATGATAAGGTAAATATGGTGTAATGACACTTGTGTCAAACTGTGGCATGAAGTCTGTCTAATATGAAAGGATACACTAGAGGGGACTGGTCAGGTGGTCTCATGGTCTGGAATCCCTACAGATTTTATTTTTTTCTCCAGCCGTCTGGAGTTTTTCTGTCCACCCTGGCCATTGGACCTTATTCTTCTTCTATGTTAATTAATGTTGACTTATTTTAATTTCTTATTTTGTCTTTTATTTTTCTATTCTTCTTTATGTAAAGCACTTTGAGCTCCTTTTTGTATGAAAATGTGCTATAGAAATAAATGTTGTTGTTGTTGATGTTGTAGATGCAGCACTGAGTTCAATACACAGCACTGTGAAGATGTTCAGGATCAGAGCCTTTTTTGACATCTTCATCCAGTGAACTGGGGAACACAGGGTGGTCTGGTGATGCTGGGCTATCCTGTGGATGTGGTTTAACCAGATGACATTAGGATGGATGAACACATACAGGATGCCCTTGAAGGTTCAAAGAGGTGGTCGATGTCACCTCAATAAGACCTGAAAGTGGCTTTGCCACCTGGGAGTAGATGAGGTCTGTCACCAAATCACCAAGATGAACTGAGAAATCCTCTCAGTAAGTCACTCTGGAGAAGCTTATTTTATCGGAGTCTTTGTTAGGCAGGATGCATTTCCTCAGGAGTATCCATTTCTTTCACATTTCTTTCTTTCTTTTTGGGAGGTCACAGTGGTGAGTTTTTCTCATGGCACTTTGGTTTGAAGGATTTGGTTTGAAAGATTTTTCTTATGACACTTTGGTTTTCCTCACATGTCCTCAAAGAGTCCTGATTGGCTGTGTGTGTGTGTCTGTGTGTGTGTGAAGTGGACATCCTTCCCAGGGTCTGTCCTGCCTTGTGCCCAGTGCTGCTGGCACAGCAGTTGTAGCAGGCAGTGGCCCCCATGAAGCTGACTTGAGTTTTGTGGCTTTAAGATCTTTATGATATGATGCTGTATTTGATTATGTAGAACATAAAGATCATCTCGTCTCATCTCGCCTTCTTAAACACTTTATCTGGTGATGTTTAAGGCCATAAAGATCACATTTAACACATTCATTTCTTTTACTGTATTTATTTCATTTCCTATCATTTGTTTTCCACATCCCATTTATTTTTCACAGTCCTATGATTGCCTTGTCACATCTGCCATCTTTGTGTTTTATTGCTCAGTAGACAGGGGGCACCAGTCACAGAGGTTGTGTTTTATTTTATTTTAATGACTCCGATGGCTCAGTGTTCATGTGATGTCCACGGTGACTCTCCAGCTGCTCGATGTCCTCCCTGTTGGTGACACAAACTCCATCTGACATTCCACTAAATGAATTCTCCTGCTGTCCACAACATGCTGGATTGTCTTGTGTGAAGGTTTCACCACCTTTAGTATAACTGACCTGTGTGTTAAGTTTTTACTTTTCTTTATATTTTGGTGTCTTCTGTCTCTTTAAGACTCAGGTGTGTTCCTCCTGGCCAGCTGCCACATAAAAGTGACAGACAAAAATAAAAACATTTGAGTGCTGAGAACTCAGGGCCTGCTGTTTGATGGCTTTACCTTCATGCTGCTGCTTGTCTTTTATAAACCTGAGAACTCAAATGGCTTTCAAGAGCTCTGAGAAACAAGAAATGACTGACTTGACAAAACTGAAAATGATATCAGATAAGGAAGGTAGGGGATGAAATTTAAATTTACCTTACAGAAGGTTGCAATGAAAAGAGCAGATAAAATGAAATAGAAAATCAGATGACTGACAACAGACAGTGAGACATGACAATCACAAACAGTCGCCTCAGGGGGCTTAACACAAACCAGCCTGGGCAGCTTTGGGGGTTACTATTAATGGACCTGACTAGACAGGAGGAGCGGGGACACTAATGAAGTGTCACTTTGCACCACACACACACAAAGAGGTCTTCTGGGGTCAGCAGGGGTCACTTAAGCCCCTTATTCTGTCTGCTGTCAGATTTGAATGTGGAAATTAAAGTTCACATTTTGCCCTTCATCATGGCTCAGACTGCAGCACTGAGGTGGTCCTCTGTGTGTCTGTGGTGTCCCTGCTCACAGTCATCCACAGCAGACCACCACTGATTGATGAGTGCTGCAGTGATATTAGATATTAAAGGGGCACAGTTGACAGTTTACTCTAAATCTATTAAGTGTGAAATCTCCATGTTACAGAATGTCACTTTGTTTAAATGACACCTTTTACTACAGATGAGGGTCTTCCAGGTTAATCTTCTTTAAACTCTTATCCCAGTTGTTGACATATTGTATTAATCATGTCTGCATTCTCCTTTGTGACGATGTGACAATAAGCAGAGCTGACAGGTAGAACTCGCTGGCCCAGTTTGTTACAATTCCTTTCTCTTTCACGTTTGCTGTCTCCTTCTCTTATTTTTCAGTTCTTTGATTTGCACTTCGCGTCTTCTTAACTTTTTCTTTTTCTACAGTGTCATTAGTGCCACTGACTTGTGACCAGTGGGGTTACTAGGGTGGGGTGTCTAAATGTTCAAATTAAAAGCTTTCTTACTTTTTACTGAAAGTTCATTGGGTGGGCTGATGACCTGTTTGTGTGGGCACTGCCAATCAATACACTCACCTGTAGCTTCACCCATGCCTTTGAGCATGTTTTTCTCTCCTTTGTCTTTTAACTTTTCTAAATCTTTATTTCTGCTATTTTAATGATAGTTAATTGGTGATATTAATCAGACCCTGGAGCTCACAATGTTTTTAGAACATTCAAACAATCGGGATGAGAACAGGCCATTCAGCCCAATAAGCTCACCAGTCCAGACCTCTTTATTCCTCCAAAATAACATCAAGTTGAGTTTTGAAGGTCCCTAAAGTCCTCCTGTCTACCACACTAATTGGACACTTAAGTGTCTGTTGTTCTCTGTGTGAAGAAAACTCCACACTTTGTACAAAACTTACCCTTCCAACTGTGTCCTTGTGTTCTTGATGAACTCATTTTAAAGTCACCGTCTCAATCCACTGCACTGATTCCCTTCATAATTTTAAATACATCAACCTTTTCTCTGCTCTGCACCCCTTGAAATTGTTTGATTTCTGTTTGCACCCCTATAAAAGTGATATCACATTTCAAGGTGCATAAAATATAAATATTATTTTATCTTTATTAACCTCAATAACCTTGTAAATGTGTCCCCAATTAAGCATAGACACTCGATTGACAATTTGGTGGTTGGGGTAACCTCAAGGAAATGACACACGATCATCGATCGAGGGGTTTTGCGCATTGGAGACCCCCAGGAAGCAATGGGTGCCAGCGCAGCTAAGCAATGAAACCCAGTTGATGAGTTTTGTCTCCTGATAACACCTGCACTGCAGTTCAAAAACAGATATACCGTACAATTAAAATTGCTGTGCTACTACCAGGACTACCAGCAGAAGTGATGGAGCGTAAGCAAATGGTGTTGGAACCAGATCGGTCCCGCTTGCCCCCCATTCAACAAAAATCAATGACATTTCATGATCAGAGGCTGGTACAGAAATCAATACTAGACATTGTGCTTCTCTACAGATTATTGCGATGTCCAAATTCCATTCTTTTTAAAAAAGTTATTCACTCGGCATAAAGCAAAGAACCTGTGAGAACGTGCAATTCTGTGGCTTATTCACAGGTGACAATTGGGCATATAATTCTTGATTCCTTTCATATCATCAAACAGGAGCAACAACTAATAAATAACCAACAAAAGACAGCACACTGCAAGACACCCACTGCACCGTGATAAAGCTGGGCAACACATCTCACTTAATTTTGACAAATCATGACACAGCCTTCCTCTTTGCTGTACCCCATGAAATGGCATCTTGCACCCACTGGGGAAAACCCCCTGCTTCACTGTCTTTTAGTCTCCCTGATATCCTACTTAATGGTTGCCCTCATGTTCTCATAGACCCTAAGATTCACTTTGGAGTTATTAGTCTTATTCATCTGTTTTTCCTTTGCAGCCTCTTTTTTTAACTCTTTATTAACTCACTGCAGAGATTTATTTAAATTTCCTATTAATTCTAAATGTAGGTCTGTATCTGTCCTGCATTACATGTAAAACATTTTTAAACCTGTTCCACTACTCCTCGACTGTCTTCACGCTCAAAAGCTTATCTCAGTCTATCCTCCTTGGCCACATCTGCTCAACATTTGCCCTACCAAAGTTAAACTTAACAATTTTCGTCTTTTACAAAACACTGAAAACTGTGTAACAGTTAATGTAAACTCAATGAGGGCAATGCTACATTAATGATACACTTGTTGAGCTCTTATTAGCACATTGGACCTGGCTGTTCTGCCACTTCTCCTCTCAAAGCTTGTTATCCAGCAAAGACAGAAAACAAAAGGATCCTGTTATGGAACAACACAAGAGAAAAATTTACATACGTAAATATATTTTAACTAAACAATTACTCACTTTTACTCACTATAACAGCACCAACAAAATTAAAGTCCCCTTTAACTGTCTCTTGAGGAAAATCCATTCCATATACAAATCATAGACAATCTTTAAAATGCACCAAATTCCTACATTTAGTTAGACTGGGTGGCCAGTCCCAACAAACTCCCACATAAATATACACAAAACTGTATATGTGACTTAATGAAACAAAAGATGCCCCGTTCAGATGAGGCACACATATAAACAGAAATATAAACAAAAAACTTGACACAGATATATATATCCACATGAATCCAATCCAAAGGGTCATTGTTCATGAAGGAAGGAGAACCATGAGGGCAATCAGATTGGGACAGATTGAAGAAAGATGGATAACAACGCTATCCCGAAAGTAAAAAAAAGTCACAGATTTCACCCTCCAAAATCGGCAAGCCAAAGCATATGGACAGTCTTAAGAAAGGAAAAAAAGGCGTGCAGGTGACCACCTCACTAACCTTGTCCCAACGTTGAAGTGAGATGTTTCTACCTTTTTTTCCTCAGCGTTGATAGTGTCCGTCCCATTTCCCTTGTAACACAAAGTGACTATTTCTTCTCTGGATCACTTTTTTCTCACCAGTTTTATTTTTGGTGCTACGACTCTTCATTGGCTGTCCAACCAGTTCAATGTTTTTGTCGGGCGTTCCAGATCCTGCTAATGAAGGCAATGCCATCAATTACTGCCTCACAGCTCCAGATCCTGAACTAAGAACTAAGAAACGCTCCTCCACCTGAATCTGAGTGGAAGCCCCCGGCAGTGACAAAAAGCACAAAAGACAGACAAGATACAAGACAACACACACAATTAAAATATTATTGCAATACACTCCTTATATGGCAGTGCAACAATTGTATTATATTATGGTCACGTGACCCTAGTGGTCCAATCACCTTAACACCCTCAATTCTACATTGATTATTACAAAATACTAAATCCGTGTTGGTGCTTTAACATGCTGTGTTAAAAAACAGTTACTGATTACATCTAAAAACTCCTTGTGCTCTGCTGTTGTCAAGGTTATCAGAGTTAATATTTGGATAGTTAAAGTCCCCCATGACTATAATATCCCCCTGTAAACTCATCCATTCTCTTCTGCTATACAAGATCGGGTCGTGGGCACAGCAGCTTGAGCAGAGATGCCCAGACTTTGCTCTCTCCTGCTACTTCTTCTAGCTCTTCCAGGGGAATCCCAAGGCATTCCCAGGCCAGCCAAGAGACATAGTCTCTCCAGCGTGTCCTGGATCTTCCCAGGGGCCTCCTCCCAGTTAGAAGTGCCTGGAACATCTCACCATGGAGGCGTCCAGGTGGCATCCTGATCAGATGCCCAAGTCACCTCATCTGACTCCTCTCGATGTGGAGGAGCAGTGGCTCCCCCTGTAAACTTCTGTTTTTAATAGTACTAAAAAGATGTGCTTTGAAATTACTGTCTGCATTGGGTGGACTAAAAGCAATAATGGTATCTCTTTTCTTTCCACTCTGCAGGGTCAGCCCATCTGTATCCGTCTCTTCCTCCCAGAAACCACTATCTTGGGGAAGACTTAACCAACACAACAGGACTTGTCTCAACTTTGCATTAACACGCGTTATCTTTAGTGCATTTTGTGCTCTCTATAATATACAGGGTTTGTCTTCAGGTGACGCAAACACTTTATAAGTTTTTTTTTGTGATTTATTACTCTAAATAGCTTAATAAATACACAAGCAGGACGTTCGCAACACAATAGCGGCAATTACCAATACAAATGGAGACAAAATCATTGACCATAAAAGTATAATGCACACATTTAAAGACTACTATAAGTCCTTATATTCTACTCAGTTTAAAGAAGACAAGACAAACTGCAATGTATTTTTAGGTGCATTACAGATACAACAACTAGCTACACTCAGTGCAGAGGAATTGGATGCTATAAACTCACTTCCGAGTGGGAATGCAGCAGGCCCTGATGGCTAACCTGTGCAATTTTATAAAAATTCTCAATTAAGTTACTTCTCTTTTATTAGCAACATTTACAGAAGCTAGAGACAAATAATCCTACATAAAACTTTACAACTAGCTTTAATTACCATCTTTCCTAAGCAAAATAAGGACTTATTACAATGTGTATTGTACAGACCAATCTCACTTCTGAATAATGATGTTAAGATACAAAGTTCTAGCTAGAAGGACTGAGAAAGTGCTGCCTTTGATAATATCACAAGATCAAACTGGATTTATTAAAGGCATACACTAAGCTTCTAATCTTCGACAACTGTTTAATATAATACATTTACCCACAAAGTCAAACACCTCAGAGATATTATTATCGTTAGATGCAAAAAAAGCATTTGATATGGTTGAATGGGACTACCTTTTCACTGCATTGGAGAAATTTGGGTTTGGCCCGAACATTTGTGCATGGATCAAACTACTGTATACCAATCCAGAATGTTCAGTTTGTATTAACAACATTAATTCAGACTACTTTAAACTAGAATGTGGTACTAGACAAGGATGCTCCTTTTCACCACTTCTGTTTGTAATAACCATTGAACCCCTAGCAGTTCACTGTAGAAATGTTTATGAGAAAAAGGGGATTATCAGAGAAGGACTGGAACAGAAAGTTTCTCTACATGCAGATGATATGGTACTGTATATATCAGACCCACAAAATACTGTGCCTGCAGTCCTAACACCACTAACAGAATTTCAAAAGATCTCTGGTCTCAGAGTAAATTTGAATAAAAGTGTACTCTTTCCAGTGAATTTTCAAGCATACAATTTTAGATTGGACACCTTCTCTTTAATCATTGCCGATCAGTTTAAATACCGAGGGGTCAACATCACAAGTAAACATAAAGCTCTTTATTAACTAAATATTGATGTCTGTATGGAAAAACATAAGCAAGACATGTATAAATGCTCTACCCTTCATCTTACTTTAGCTGGAAAAATTAACATTGTTAAGATGAATATCCTTCCTAAGCTAATTTTTTTTATTTCAAAGCATTCCAATATACAGTACATCAATAAATTTTTTTTAAAGAAATTAGATTCAACAATAACCTCATTTATTTGGAATTCAAAACAATCACATATCCAAAGAACTACCCTACAAATACCTACGGCAGAAGGTGGCATGGCTCTACCTAACTTTCAATTTTATTACTGGGCAGTGAAAACACAAACTATAAAAACCTGGACATGGACAGAAATAGATGAACAGACACAGGCTTGGTCCACAATAGAAATAAAATCCTGCAGTACTTCTTTATATTCCTTGCTTTGTACCCCAGTAACTACAAGTCATCGCCAATATACTAACAACCCAAGAGTGCTTCACTCACTCAGATTATGGAACCAATGTAGGAAGTATTTTCAGATAAAGAAGCTTTTATCTGTGGCATCTCTGCATGAGAACCACCTTTTGCCACCCTCTCAAATGTATGCAATTTTTAATTTTTTGGAAAACATTTGGGATTAAATCACTTAAATGCACATAGACAACATCTTTCCACCCTACAAACAATTATACTCCAAATGTAACTTTCTGGCAACACAATTCTTTCACTATCTCCAAATTAGAAACTTTGTTAAACAGAACCTGCCCGATTTTCCTCACCTCCCACATACCTCTAGAAATATTGATCAGTCTTAAGCACTCAGACAGTATTTCTGTAAAATATAAAACAAGGATATTATAGTTAATGAAAACTAAAATCAAAACTGAAACATTTAATAAAACAGCATTTTTGTAAACTGAAATAAAATAATTAAGAAAACCAAAATGAAAAACTAAAACTAAACAAAACTATTAAAGTACTTTGAAAGACTAGCTGAAATAAAATAATAATTTACCAGAAATATTTTTAGTTTTTGTAACAGTTGAACTTATACAAAGGCTAAACTGAGCTGCAGGGGTCCCGAAATTAATCAAAACATAATAATGAATTTCATATTTGGTTTTTGATTAAATATTCCTGTCATTAGTCTTTAACCCTTGTAACTTTTAACTCTAAAACTGAGAGTAATCCACTATGAGCCACCAGTATATACTGTATTCATCCAGTGAACGGTGGCTGATGATGAACGGCAGGTGTTGACGCAGCATTTGCAGTGACAGAGAAAGCTGTGTATGGGCACTGTCAGAGATGCCAGGGGCAACGACCCGGCCAGGACGCCATGAGGGACCGGATGTGGGTCTGCGCCCACCCTGGATCACGTGGGGGCCGCCTTCCTGGTTGCTTTGGGGTCCACGGGTTAAGGGCATGGAAGCTCCACCCTGCAGGGGCACGTGGTCACCGCCAGGAGGTGCCCCAATGCCTTGGGGACCTGTTCCCTCAGCACTTCCGCCACACCAGGAAGTGCTGGGGGGAAGATTTAGAAGGGCACCTGGAGAGCTGCCGGGAGAACAGCCAGCACTTCCGCCACGCTGGGCGTGGCCAACAAGGAAATGCCGGGAGCCACCTGGAGCTCGTCTGGGAGAGGATAAAAGGGGCTGTCTCCCTTCATTCAAGGCTGGAGTCGGGGGTAAGCAGGACGAGGCATGAGAGAGGTGTGGAGGCGGCCGAAGAAGAGCATTTGTGGCCAGGACTGAGTGTTTGGGGTATTGTGCACGAACTGGGTCTGAGTGACCATTTATAATTATTGTATTTATTGTAAATAAAATACGTGTGGTGGTGACAAACAACATGTCCGTGTGTCTGGGGTCGGCTCCACAGCACTTAAAGCACGTGATGAAGAAAGCAATTTTAATGTGTAATAATAATGACAGTTCTTCAGGAGTGGATAGTGACAGCATGCTAAATTCTGGACCAAGTGTTAGTGAAGCATACCTTCTTCTTCTTCTTTCGGCTGCTCCCATTAGGGGTTGCCATAGCAGATCATCTTCTTCCATATCTTCCTGTCCTCTACATCTTGTTCTGTGACACCCATCACCTGCATGTCCTCTCTCACCACATCCATAAACCTTCACTTAGGCCTTCCTCTTTTCCTCTTCCCTGGCAGCTCTATCCTTAGCATCCTTCTCCCAATATACCCAGCATCTCTCCTCTGCACATGTCCAAACCAACGCCTCTCTGACTTTGTCTCCCAACCGTCCCACTTGAGCTGAGACTCCAATGTCCTCATTTCTAATCCTGTCCATCCTTGTCACCCCAATGCAGATCTTAACATCTTTAACTCTACCACCTCCAGCTCTGTCTCCTGCTTTCTGGTCAGTGTTACCATCTCAACCCATATAACATAGCTGGTCTCACTACCACCCTGTAGGCCTTCCCTTTCACTCTTTCTGATATCCATCTGTCACAAATCACTCCTGACACTCTTCTCCACCCACTCCACCCTGCCTGCACTCTCTTCCTGACCTCACTTCCACAGTCTCAGTTACTCTGTACTGTTGATCCCAAGTATGTATACCAAGTTGATGATTTTGCTTTGAATGTGCTTGGCAACTTTCAAAACTCCTTTTCACTTCTCTCACAAGAGTGAAGTATTAGACACAAATAATCTCAAATAGAATTTAATTCTGCTCATAAATGATGGCATGTTAACTGTAATTCAGACTGAGCCCAAGATACATTATGGACACAGCAATTAATACAGCAGCACACACTAAGACAAATTCCAGGCTGCATGAGTCTGATGTTTGTTATGATGAGACACCTCATTTCTTTGCACTTCTTGTATATCAAGATGCAATCCAAGAGCCTGAAGTCAGAATATGCTGGTCAACAAAACGTTTACCACAATGGAAATAAAATCCTGCAGTACTTCTTTATATTCCTTGCTTTGTATCCCAGTAAATACAAGTCATTGCCAATATTCTAACAACCTAATTAAGTGAATAACGTTTCAGTTTACTTCTCAGGTGTGTGCATTTTGTTGATAATAATTCATCTGCCACTTCGCACAGGAGAAATCCTTTTTGAAAATATAACGGCACTGATCAAGAGACTGATGGCCATCATACAAGATCAGCATATTGTTACTGACCAATCACTTTTCAATTATAAAGGCCGTTTAACAACGAAGAGATACAAACTTTGTAAATTCCTGAGTTGTCAATGTCAGGTACAGATACAGGTAGGTGAAGAGAGTCTGCTAAATGGTGAAAAACTAAACCTAATAATGTAGTTATTAATAACTTTTTTAGTTTTACTTTCACAATTCTAGATACCTGATATGAAAATAATTAGTGGCAGAATTATGTTTTAAAATATTTATCTCCCTCTTTTCACATGCCACATGTTCTGGACCTACACCAAATTAACATCATTTTGGACCAAAATCTTTCAGTACCTTTCAGACTGCCTTGGTGTCACAATCCTTCCTAACCTATTAACATCTGTGTTTGGTGGGCTCACAGAGGGGCTTAAAGTGGAGAGAGACAAACAAACTGTGATCACTTTACTATACTATTGGCACGTAGACTTATCTAGCAAGCAACTGGAAGAATCCTAACTCTTCCATTCTAAGTCAGTGGGTAACTGATGTTATATACTATTTGAAACTGAAAAAAAATAAATACAAAAAACCTGGCAAGACCTAATTAATAACATTTTAGGATAAGCATTTAAATTGGGAAAAAGGATTTTCTTCCCTTTTTTATTTTTTCCTACTCATTAAGTTTTATTCTGGCTGCTGGCCTTCCTTTCTTTCTCATGGGTTGACTTGCTTTGAATTTAGTTTTGTCAAGTTTGACTTTGTCGTATGAAATGTTACTTGCTTTTAAAAATTCAATAAAATGTTTAAAAAAATCTTGTAATAGGAAAAAAGACAATGTTCAAAATAAACATAATATTTACATGTACACAAAATGTATTCCCCAACCAGATGTGGCACACGGCTGGGGGTGGTACCCAGCCGGGACACCCAGGAGGACTGGAGGAGGGCTTGCGCCTCCTCCAGACCTCGAGGGGGCAACTGCCTTGGTGCCTTTGGGGACCACGGGTACAGAGCTTTGAAGCTCAGCCCTGTAGGGGCCGTGGACACCACCAAGGGGGCCCGATGCCTACAGAACCCTGGACCTCAGCACTTCCGCCACACCCAGAAGTGCTGGGGGAATGATCGGGACACCAGTGCTTCCAGGTGCACAGCCGGCATTTCCGCCACACTTGGGAGTGCCGGAGGAAGATTGTGGGGAGACACCTGAAGCACATAAAGGTGATTATAAAAGGGGCCGTCTTACTCCGTTCGTTGGTTTAAGTGGGGGAGTGGAGAAGGATGGAACTTCGGGAGGAGAGACAAGGAGGCGGCCTGAAGAAGGCATCGTAGAGTGAGGCCTGGACTTTTGGGGGAGATGTTTTGGGTTTGTGTGCCACTTTATTTGTAAATAATGTATATTAAATTATTAAACGTGTGTTGGGTGAACCATCGTTGTCCGCCTGTCTGTGTCAGGGCCGGCTACCTCACAGCAATAATGTACTACCACCCAGCACATCCCCACTCCTGTTTTTAATAAATTGACTATTGATAAAAGGTAAGCTTTGTTTTGTAGTTTGCAATATGCAGCAAGTTTACCCATTACCCACTGAAAAATTGGTTTATATACAAATGAAAATGATATATAACAAAGTACAGTGTGAAGTGTTTAAATACATCAACAGAAAAAAGGGCTGAATGTACTTACAAAATATAATCGTGATTCCATCTGTGCTGAGTGACAAACATGCAGAACAATCAAAAAAAATAAATGAACTGTCTGGTTTAATATTTTTCAGAATAAAATAAAGGTTTCGCCACAGAACCGCCACTGTAGAGCACTTTTGACTGATGGCTAACACATTTGCATGCTTGGTTGTTTTTGATGTCTGAGAGATGCAATAAATATTTAAGAAATCTGATGTAAATGGATAGGTAAAAAAGACAAACGTCTTCAAGAGCACCTTGTACACAACACAGACCTGTTCACTGGATTCAACAATGGTGTAAATCATGCACACATCATGGTCTATAATGAACACATTATCCACTGTTGAAACTTTAATAAGCCATTGTTCACAATGCATCTGCCAGTACTGTCTAAGTATAGAAAGTCCATCTGGAATTTGTCCAACATAATGGGGTTTCTACAAAGACTTTGATAGCAGACCACTGGGTGTGCAAGCTGTTTTGCTCAGTCTTCAGGCAATCAGAGCAAGTGGATGTTCAGGAATTTTGACAAGTTCTTTAAGTCTTTGAAGGTGATTTTCATAAAGGAAAGATGAAAAGCAGTCAAAAGAACCAATGCTGCTGCACATCCAGAGGAAGATGGACTAAACAATGAGGGCACACAGAAAAGTTCCGTTGTTTATATAAATGTCCTCACCCCAACATCTTCATTCTGCACTTCATCTCCATTCTCAATGTCATTTTGCTCCACTCTCTCCTCATTTTCAAGATCTCCTTCCTCCATACTTTCACAATTCCTAATTCTGAATGCAAAGTTAAATTTGTAGTTCTACCTCATTTACTGAAGTCTCCTATCAACATCTCGGCATGCTCTTTATCTGAGAGTTGAACCTGACACCACAGAAATGGACTTTTATCACTGCTGATTATCTTGATACATCAACTGCAGGTCAAATTGGTACACAGAAAGGAAGCAGAAATGTATATATTGTCAGACACGAGCAACTAGGGGGCAGCTAAAGAACGAGTTGCGCAAAACCGCAAGACAGGGGACTGGGACAGTGTGCTAACATCTCTCTCTTTATTTCAACAGGAAAGACGAAAAGAACACAGCACCTTGAGTTTATCTCCAAAGCAATATCCAGACGTCGGGGCCGCTTCTGGGTTCTTTAGTCACCTCTGGTCCCTTGCAGATGACGTCACCACCATTCCAAGATTATTTGTGTCATTCCCAGCATTCCTACTTCCATTCCCACCTCATAAATGCAGTATGTCTGTGTTTCCATCATTTGTTGTCATTTGTGTATCTCATAAACTACCTTAAACATTGTGTCTGTGTTTTCTTCAAAAAAAATAAAAATAAAAATTATATATATATATATATATATATATATATATATATATATATATATATATATATATATATACAGTATATGTAAGTATGGCCTAACGTGTATTGCAATATATTGTGTGTGAAACTTTGTGCACACACTGTTTCCTGGTAGGTGAATGTACAATACGTGAATAAAAATGTTGGAGCTAGCTAAAAAACAGATTTACATTATTTAATTCAAATCTAAACCAGCAAGAGTATTTTTTTAATTAAACAAAACCCACTGAATAACATGCTAAAAAATATAATTGTTTTAAATGTCAAAAGACATTGTTTACTATAAATTTGATAAAACTTAAAAGAATTACACATTTTAATTTATATAGGAAAATACAAACCTGAGATACTGCTGTCTTTACTGTAGACATTAAAACATACATAGTCCTTGTGCACTGCCCTGGGTTTGTTCCTGCCTTTCGCCCCATGCTGACTGGAATAGCAACCCTGGTCTGTTTTAATAAGCAGATTAGAAAATGACTGACTGACAAAAAAGACACTATATCAGCAATAATGAAAGAGGTAATGAAATAAAGCCAACTACTGCAGATAAAACACATCTACAAGCACATTTAATTAACAGCTTCTAAAATGTCCACCAAGATTAGACAGAATTCACCAAAAGAAAAAGAAATTAATAAATGAAATCATTACTAACAGCTAAGTACTGAAATTGTCATCAGTCAGTCACTTTCTAAACCGCTTAGTCCTGAACAGAGTCACGGGGTTGCTGGTGCCTATCCCAGCTAGCACAGGGCCCAGGCAGGAACAGTCCCTGGACAGGGTACCATTTTATCACATGGTGAACACACACAAACACTAGAGCCAATGTAGTATTGCCAATCCACCTAATCTGCAGAGGCCTCATGCATAAGCCATACAAAGAATTCACACTATAACATGGCGTAAGCACAAAAGTGGAAATGTGCTACTTACAAAAATCAGATGCCAACTGGCAGCACCCAGCATCAGAGCAGTGCTACTGTTCCTGTGTGGTTTCCCTTTCTTTTTTTGATCGACATCCCTAATGCGGTTTTATAAAAACACTGAAATTAACCACATATTGTTTATTAGATTAATGCATTTGATTGTAATTAACCTGTAACAATATAATGGTCCACAGAATGGACAAACTATTCCAAATACCATAACTGCTTTAGCATTGTTACTCTCACTGCACCTTCTTCTTCTTTCAGCTTCTCCCATTAGGGTTTGCCACAGCGGATCATCTTTTTCCATATTACTCTCACTGTACCACTTTCGAGTAGTTATATCACTGTATCTGAGTGTGAATCACAGCAGCAGCTGATCGGAAAAAGAATTATCAGTATACAGCATCAAGCACACACTGCCTCAGCCATGCTGTCTATTGAACTGCTCTCATACGACAAACACTTCAGAGCCTTTCCTGTATGGACCTCACAGTTCAAAGACAGTTTCATCCCAAATACTATAAATGCACTCAATCAGTCCATCAAGTGCTCGTTGTAGAACTGTTTGTACTTATTTCTACGATCACCTCACTGTAAACTTGTGATACAGTTGTAATATCGCACAGCCTGAGCCACTTTATAAAGCGCATTTATATATGATGACAATATCATTTTTAAGATGAAATGCAGCAAAATATGTATATTATATTATACAGATAAAACTTTAACTTAATTTAAATAATCTGTATTGTTAATAAATACAAAGTAAATATGTGAGGACACGGTGTCGCAGCGCTAGCAAGGATCTGGCACTCCGTTCACAGATTGTTCATGATTTGCGCTGCATTCTTCTAAACATGTACTACAAAGATATTTCAATGTTCCTTAAAAGTTTTGAAGAATTTGCGTTCTCAGCTTACAGATGGCTTAATCTCTGTTACAGAGCTGATTGTGTGGTGATTGGGTATTTGGAGAAAGAAAAGGAAGGACAGGAATTGGGCATTGATACATTTGAAAGAACCAGTACTGCTGTAGTAAATTATTTCATCAAAGGTCGCACATGGCAAAGCAAGCATCTTGCGTAAGACATGAACAATCACTGCATACACCGTGTTCCCATGTTTAATAACATGCTTTAACTCCTATCATCATGAAAATGATATCAAGTATACATCTTAGTATTTTAATTATTCAGGGAGCTGTAATATTACGAATGTAATGGATTCTGTGTCCTGTCGGAGGAAGAGGAAGCCCAGAAGCACGTAGTGATTCACACACATAGAGCACATAGAAGAACACATACAAAACAAAGCATTTAACGTGCTACTTTAGTTACGACGGGATTTGAGAAACTAGTAAATTAAATGATTTTAAGATGAAGTTTATGATTTTCTCCTTTAATGACAAAATAAACTACGTGATTAAAGTGGAAATTTTGAGATTAAAGTTGACATTTTGTGTTTTTTCCCACTGTGTGCCTATTTTTTTTTTCTTTTCACTGAACCCTAATAAGCTTTCATATGACACTAAGGCGGTGGGCTACGACTTGCCTTTTCACGGCGACTTTGATATGTGACAATTTCTTTTTTATTTCGGGCACTGTGCGACTTTGTGAACTTGAGCTTCCGAGTTTCTCCGACACTCTATGTCACTCGATCAACTTCCTTTTGTTGTTTATACCACTTTTTAAACCAACAAATAGAGCATTATTCCTTGCCTCTACTTGGTATTCACTGAAATTCTTCTATTTTCCCCCATGCTTTTGCCATTGCCTTTTCACAAAATGCTGATCTTTAACACTAGAATTACCAGAGCCTACGAAAAAACTTGTAATTCCGTTCCACCTTAAACTGCTTCTTAAATCCCTTCACACCTCGCCCTTTGTCTTCTAAATGTGCTGATAAAGAGAAGCTAGGAGCAGCCGGCTATTCCATCCCCCCACCAATTTAGAACGTGCACGAACTTCTCTCAGCTCATGCCTTGATTGAGTATCTGGGAGTGAAGTGGAGTTTTAGAGTGGAAATAATAGATCGTTGTTTGGAACACACGCATTTCATGTCTGTTCCGTTTCTACAGTAATCTGTGTCAACACATTGTTAAAACAGAAACATTTTTTATATTCTAGTAGTAGATGACAAAATGTTGGCATAAACTATATAATGTATGAAGCCTGAAGTCCAAATAGCAAAGAAACATTTTCACAAGAATAACACAATTGCGTTTATTCAAAATATAACTGCAGAAACAAAAGCCTTAACATGCATTAACAGCACTTTGTTGTAACTGCCTCCGTGGTTCAATAGAATCAGCCCCGCTTGGGGAATCAAGAGGTCAAATTCGATCCTGCCCCTCTGTTTGGAGAAGTAAACTGCTCTTAGTCTTACTATTTTAGAATAAAAGCATACATTTGATTTCAGTCTGTAACAGCCGGTGCAATTTATGATCCTTGTAAAGGTTAGCTTTTTTTATTCACTTTTCATTCTCTCAGTCGGCGTTCAGAATCAATCCATACAACCCCATCTGACACGGCTGTTTTCACTAAAGCAGCGCTATAGCTCTGCAGTGTACCACGATGCATACTAACGCCCCCACCACCGGGTTCTGACACACACTGGCGAAGCTGCCTTCTTCGTATCTCACCGTCACTTGATTTTCTTTTTATTCAGTTTTATTGAGTGTTCCTGCCAGTCCCCGCATGTTGCTGTATGCTGTTTCTTTTTTTACTCCAGGACATGCAGATGAAAGAATGGTAAAGCAATGCCCAGTACTTCAGCTATATGCAATAATCAGGCACTTCCCATCTGCCTGTGTCGTTCAAACACAGGAACATATATTGGTGTAAAAGTATAACAAAAGTGCACTTTTATTCAAGTGCACTTTTTCCATCGCCTTTTCCTGTAAGAAGCAATGTACACACTTCTCTCTATGCTGTGGTTTCTATTACACACCTGAAAGAAAGAGACAATATATGTGAAAATATAATGCACTAATGCAATATTATTTGAAAGCGAACAGCGTCAGATCGGGTGTGAATGCAGGAACTGGAAATTCTCTGATGCGGGACCTTCCCCCAGGGAAGAAAGTACAGTGTCAGGTGCTCATTCAGTGTAATAGGAACCATAGCACAGAGAGGTGTGTACTGCAACAAGTACACGTGTAGTAAATGTAGGAAGGACGGTCCTTGGGTGTGTGGGAACTGTTAATATTTGAATGTGATGATTTTATATAGTACGGAATGAAAATCAGCACTTCTTAGCATTGCACCATGCAAGCTGTCGTATCAATCCTACTGTAACTTGCTTTCTTTTTTCTTGGTTATACAGGTAGAATAAAAGTGCACTTGTTTTGTTTGCGAAATGAAGTGTCTGCGTGCACTTTTAGTGGCATTACATGTATTTTTGAGCATGCCCATTTGAGCAGTATAAAAGTATTGAAAAGTATAACAAAACAACGGGCAGATGGGGAGTGTCTGATGATTGCATATAGCGCCGAACTTACTGCTCTTTACTATTCTCTCCTCTGCATGCCCTGGGTACAAAAGAAACAGAATACACACGCTATAGCTCTGCATTTGTACCATGATGCATACTAACGCCCCCACCGGTTCTGACACACAGGCGCTGGCGAAGCTGCCTTCTTCAGTATCTCACCGTCACTTGATTTTCTTTTTATTCAGTTTTATTGAGTGTTCCTGCCAGTCCCGCATGTTGCTGTATGCTGGATATTTTCACATGTATTGTCTCTTTCTTTCAGGTGTGTAATAGAAACCACAGCATAGAGAAGTGTGTACATTGCTTCTTACAGGAAAAGGCGATGGAAAAAGTGCACTTTTGTTATACTTTTACACCAATATATGTTCCTGTGTTTGCGACGGGCAGATGGGGAGTGTCTGATGATTGCATATAGCGCCGAAGTTACTGGTCTTTACCATTCTTTCCTCTGCATGTCCTGGAGTACAAAAGAAACAGCATACAGCAACATGCGGGGACTGGCAGGAACACTCAATAAAACTGAATAAAAAGAAAAGCAAATCTACCTCCTCCTCCTCCTCCTCAATGAGCACAAACAAACTTTCACTTTTGTTTCTTCACAGTCACTCCTTGTTTATCTGACTGATTCTCTCTACCTGCTTCTCCTCACACTAACAATGGCTGAAACCCAGCTGTGTGGATTACAGGACGAGTTCACCTGCTCGCTGCCAGTCTGGACACCCTGACTGACCCTGTCTCCATTGCCTGTGGGCACAATTTCTGTCTGAAGTGCCTCACTGATTTCTGGGATCAGAGCCAAGTGTGCCGCTGTCCTCAGTGCAGAGAGACCTTCAACACGAGGCCTATGCTGAACATAAACACTGGGCTGAATGCAGTTATCAAAAAATTAAAGAAACCGAGACTCAGTCCTCCTCCATCTATAAATTATGCTGGCCCTGGAGACATGGAGTGTGACTTCTGCATTGGGAAAAAGTTCAGAGCGGTGAAGTCCTGTCTGACCTGCTTGGCCTCCTTCTGTCAGACTCATCTGCAGCCTCACAATGAAGTAGCAGCCCTGAAGTACCACAAGCTGACTGATCCAGTTAGAAATCCGCAGGAGAAACTCTGTGCAAAACATCAGAAAAGTCTGGAGATGTTTTGCAAAACTGATGACACCTGCATCTGCATGCATGATGTGGACTGACTGAACATCATGGTCATGAAATGGTTGAGCTGGAGATGGAAAGACAAGAAAACCAGGTGAGTGTGGTTTACTGTTAAACAGAAATGAACTAACTTGCAGGAGTTAAATTGCAAGGGATTTTTAAACCCTGTGCAGCAGAGGAATCTATTCATCCATTTTATAAATCTGACTTTTCAAGGATAGTAGTGAGCTGGAGTCTGTCCTGGTGTGCAAGGCATGAGACAGTCCAGGATATGATGCCAGGTATTACCCATGGACAGTCACGTGAGCTCATTAAATCACGTTGAGTTTCATTGTGATCTAAGCAGTTTTTTGTTTGATTGTCTAAGTTCATAGTGTTTACAATAAATTGAGCTTAAAGTTTCATAGTAGTATTGCTGTATAGAAATTCTCATTTTAATTAAAATAAACTAACCATGCACTCTAATTAGTGATTAGAGATCATTAAATTTAGTGGAGCAGTAAGGATATTCTTTTGAATGTCAATACCCTGACTGATTATTCTCCTAATGGTATGATTGTGACATGAACTCTGACCTTCAACAATGTGATAAAGCCCACCAAGTCCAGCAGGTGTGTAATTAACTATGCTGAGGGTGTCCAGCTCCAGTCTTAGAGGGCTAATGTGGCTGCAGGCTTTTATTCTCACTCTTTTCTTAATTAGTGACCAGTTTTTGCTGTTAAATAACTTTTGTTGCCTTCATTTTAAATGTCTTTTTAAATAAGACTCAGACCCCTTAATTGTTTCATTTTTCCTTAAATAGCAGTCAAACAATAAAGTGATCCTAAATGATTCAACACATGGCCAGCAACCTGTATCCATCATATGATGTCTGAAAGTAAAGAAAGGTGAAGGTCTCAGGATGTTGATCCACTCAGGTCAAAACAACATTTGGGTTTTTAGGAAATGGAAAGCCAACCATTTTAGAAATGTCTGTGGTGGTAGAATGAGAGCAGAAGCAAGCCATGGAATTAAATAACAGGTTTAATTAACAACATGAATTGACTTCTAATTAAGAAACTGGAGTCTGAGGCCTTGAGGTAGCTGTTGTTTGTTCACTTCACATCTCATTGTTTGTGTGCCATTTATGCAAAAATGAAACAATTCAGAAGGTTGAGGCTTAAATAAAATAGAAAGTAAAATGAAGTGAAAAGAAGTCAAAAGAAGTCAATGACTTAGTCAAAAGATGAAGTGCA